>NW_013952957.1:242245-245813 GCF_001266775.1 Austrofundulus limnaeus
ATATATATACACACACACACACTGTATTTATGTAAATGGCTGTTGACTCTAAACTATCAAGTTTTAGCTCAATGGTCTTTTAGTTCGATGGAGTCATCTTGAATTGGCTTGCTTCCAAAACTAATTTGTTCTCTGCATATCCAAAATGTACTTTCTGAGAGTTTAATTACATTGTTTCCAATGGTCCAAATAATCACAAACAAAAGCCTTATCACCTGCCTCTTCCTTTCAGCAGCTCTAGACACAAGCTACAATGAAACACTGTATGTTTATCACAGCAATGACAGGATCCACTTGTCAGAAGCGACAAAAACACACCTTCCACCACTAAGACAGCTCAACTTTGTCTTTTTGACAGCAGGTAACTGTTTAAAGACACATGAACCAATACCTTCAATACATCTATTTTCTTGATACAGTATCACTCTTCTTTTTTGACATACAGACAGATTATCTCTTTCAGTCATGTTTTGGATTGGCACCGGGTGGAATTTTTTTACTTTGCTTTGGGTTCTAATTTCCAGCAGTGCTGGTCAAATGGATTCTGTGTCCTTTACAGGACAGTTTATGGGTTGTGGGCTACATAGTTGCTAGTTTTCTGTTAACATTAAAGTGAAGCAACATATCCAGGTAATTAGCCTCTGTGCGTTTTGGGAAAAACAACCCATCCACTTTGACTGGCAGTGAACTTTTGAAGTGTTTGCTAAAAAAATGCTTCAAATAAGAGTACAGCTTTCCTTTGAAGTTTTCAAGAGCCTACATTTTAGGGCTTATTGGCAAATAATTATTTGATGTCTTTACTGAGTAACCGTCTGCAGCATTATATAGAAAAACTTTCATAATTAAGGATTGAAGGTCATTAGATTGGATGAATGTTTTAAGCTGCATTGAAGTATCATCACCTTCTCCCCTTCTTGAACACTGCCTTTGACCACGTTAACTTTTTGATTCATACGTATAAAGTTAACTTAATTATAACCATTTTTGTGTTGGTTAGTTTTAATTAGCTGCCATCCTGGATTTGCCTACTAGCCCACTATACCAGCCCATCCTTGGTTAACTTTAAAAGTTAATCAGGATGTGCAGTCATTAATATTCAATAAAATAATGGCCAATGAGTTCTTTTTGCTGGTCAAATTCAGCTTATCCCATCTCTCCAGCTGTTAGCTAGCATCTTAGCTTGGCAAAAATGACTAAAAATTATCCTTCCATGAGGGGATGATGGCTATGTCCTGAGTCAAGGTTACAAGTATTGTAGCACAATGTTTTGTGCTTGTCCCGGTGGAGTTTGATGCTTTCCCCCAAATTTATTTAAGTTTAAACACAGCTACAAGTGTTTGTACACACATCAGTGTCAGTTTGGACATAGTCACTTGACAAGTGTTCTATAAAAAGCCTTAGTGAAGGTCCCCCATCGATGTAGGAACACAAGAGTAGTCTTTTGGTTTAAATAAATAAATTTCACAGTTTCACTCGTGCCCTGAAGAAACTAGTATAACAAACTAGTTAAAAGGCTAATGTACTTGAACCCAGAAATCCAGTTGCCTCACTTGGATTTACATTGATCATGTCAGGTTGGTCTTACTGTAAAAATAAATGCGACTTTATGTAAGTTCAGTAGATTGTTTCTGTGCTGTGAGGTGCCAAGTGTTCCTGGAGCCTGAAAACTCCATACGAAGGGCTAAATGTCAAGTATTTTAAGTTGAGGGCACTCCAGTATGACTGGGGATATCAGGGAAATTAATTATCCTGCAAAGTACGTTTTCATGGCAGTGAGAAACTGACACAATAATTAATGAGCCCAAAGGTGTTTGCTTGTAAAAATATCAATTAATTCTTTTTTTTTCACGTCCAAGTGGAGTCATTAAAATTGAACAGAAGACCTTGACTTTCTCGAACCCAACAAATACGTATGCAGCATGATCGCAAAGAAAATGAGGCTTGAGCCACGCACTGGCAAAGCTCCCAGGTCACATGCTTGGCTCGGCCCCTGATGTCTTCCTTTCCGAGGCGCCTCACATCAAACCTACACACAGGGCCAATTAGCAATACAGATGAGGCTCTGTGGCCGAGCACTAACCCTCTTTATTTATCTCTTTGACAAATGACAATCATCACCTTCATTTCTTTTTTTAAAGTATAAAGCATGGAGGAATAGAAACAAGACTGGTAGAAAGGGTTAATTAGAATATCTTATAAATGTTTCACCCTCAAACAAAGCCTTACTGATTTTAAGCCCAAACATCGCTACAGATATGTCTTTCCCTTCTCTTGATCCCCTGAGTTTGACTTCCTGATAAGGTTAACAAAAGCCTTCTGTTTGGTGCAACGTTCTGATTATTTAAGAGTGGCTTAAGGTTGCATCTTGGGAACACACTGGGTGTTAAAAACAATCTCAAAGCCCGGGCTCAATTACGGCTGAAAGGAAGGTGGAGGATGGAGAGGTGGGCTGTGCCGGCCTTGGCGGGTCACATGGGAGGGTTCCTCTCTGGGTCTGACAGCACAATAAAGAACAGGCCAGGTATCAAGGGCAAGCTGTTTCTCAAGACTACAGCACCGACTGTTTTCACCTGCCCTCGCACTCGACTTCATGGCATCCTATTCTCTGAAATCACACAGGCAAAATGCTTCCCTCAAACCAGCAAAAAGCACCACAGATGCATATTGTGAGGAAAGACATTCGTGAAAATCCTGATGGTATTATGTTGTACAATAGAAAGAAAACACCCTATGCTGCTCAAATCGATTAAATGTTTTACACATAAAGTGTTGCTTGTATATTGTAATTAAACAATAAAAAAGATAACTATATAGACATTAAAGGCCTTGCATTGTTTGAAGGAAGGCATTTTACATGCTGACAGAATTTTAAACTAAAATCTTCTGACGATGAGAAAGGATGTTTTTGTCAAACCTTGAAAACAATGATGTCATGTAATTTTGCAAGATCTAACCCTCCAAGTCAGTTTTGTTAATGACTCTCAGCTGCTACCACAAATAATTACAGCTCATCATCTTTTGAATTGAATGAGTTTTAGACATTTTATTGTAGACTAATGTAAAAAACAGCCATTTCAAGTTCGACTGACTGTAAAAGTTCATGTTGTAGATGAGCAATCAGTGCTTACATTCTGAAATTTTAAATAAAATCTGTTGACTGTTGAAGTGTGTGTTGTTAACAAAAACCACAACAAATACAATGTACAATATCTGCAAAATTGACTAAATTATAGGTATTTTTGTGGAAAGTGGGGGTAAGCCCAGGTAGCTGTTGTGGCCATCTTAAAAATTGTTTTGGCCAATACTCAACAAACTGTAGATGTACTGTTGAAACCAGATGTTTTCATACACTCTTTAAGAACAATTAATCATTTTCTTTCCTGTTGAGATGCATAAAATGCATTTACAGATATGCATCCTGTTAAGACCAACAAAATAACCCAGGGCACAGGCAGATATCAAAAATCAAAAAAGCATGAGGGCTTTAATAAAAAAAACTCAAGGAGGCTGGAAATACAGAAGAAACTCACTGTGACTTGAAGAACATGGAACAGGACACAACCAGGTA
>NW_013952957.1:247634-252118 GCF_001266775.1 Austrofundulus limnaeus
CCACCGACTGTGGAACCACCAGGACCTCCAATTGTGGAACCACCGACTGTGGAACCACCAGGACCTCCAATTGTGGAACCACCGACTGTGGAACCACCGGGACCACCAATTGTGGAACCACTGACTGTGGAACCACCGGGACCACCAATTGTGGAACCACTGACTGTGGAACCACCGGGACCACCAATTGTGGAACCACTGACTGTGGAACCACCAGGACCTCCAATTGTGGAACCACTGACTGTGGAACCACCAGGACCTCCAATTGTGGAACCACTGACTGTGGAACCACCAGGACCTCCAATTGTGGAACCATTGACTGTGGAACCACCGGGACCACCAATTGTGGAACCACGACTGTGGAACCACCGGGACCTCCAATTGTGGAACCAACGACTGTGGAACCACCGGGACCTCCAATTGTGGAACCACCGGGCCCTCCAACTCAGGAACCACTGGAACTGGAACCACTGGAACTGGAACCACCGAAACGGGAACCACCAGCTCAGGAACAACCGGAACTGGAACCAGAAACACCAGCTCAGGAACCCCAACAACCAGCGCAGGCGGAGCAGAAGGGGTGGGAGTGTGGGTACCAGATGACTCTCCCAAAACCCTCAGCACAACCCGGTGGAGCAGCTGATGGCCTGGCAGGAGGAGCAGATCTGGGCGCTCCCCCAGAACGCSTTCTATCTGCCGGCAGATGGAGAGTCTGTTGGAGCGCATTGAGATCCCCCTGAGGATCTTCACCGACTCTCCAATGATGGGGGATGTCACCTGTTCCTCCCAGGGGGGCAAGGACAGGACCGGCTCCTCAAGGGCAGAAGGAAGAAGACCAGCCGAGGCGGACCCAGGTGACTCTGGTGGACTCCAACAGCGAGAGGAGAAAGAACGGCGCGCCGAGGGGCGGCGAAAAAAAATCTTGCTCCTCTTTAAAAAACCCCGAAAACGGGGTGCCTGTGGGCTGGGTGCGTGGTCAGATCATTATGTCAGGACCAACAAAATAACCCAGGGCAAAGGCAGATGTCAAAAATAAAAAAAGCACGAGGCCTTTAAAAAAAAACTCAAGGAGGCTGAAAATACAGCAGAAACTCACTACGACTTGAAGAACATAGAACAGGACACAACCAGGTAGACAGAACAATGGGCCTCATGCAAAAACGTTCGTATTCTTGTCCTAATTTTTTTTTACTTTTGTTCATATGAAGGGTTCGTACGAACATGCCACGTCAGATTCAACAAACTCTTCTATCTTCAGGAAAAGTGTGTAAATGAGCTGCGTAAATTCCACCTGTTTGTATCCAGCTGCTCGTGCATGAGGAGAGGTTATTTACATAAATACCACCCCAAAAACACCATATAAGGATATACTTTTCCTGCCCCACATACCAGGAAGTGTCCATTCATGAATGACATGGCAGTGTAAAAAAGAACTTTACAAGTTCGGAGATTGTAGTCCTGCTCTCCGAGATCGAGAAAAGAAAATCTGTTCTCTTTAGCAGTTTCATGTGGAATTAAAGGAGCTGCATAAAGGAATGAAATGTGCTGTTAATGTCGTGTCTCGTGTGGGTCGTTACAGTCAGAAAAAAAAAAATCTAAATCATATTCATCTCTCTCTAGTCCAGCTCTGGTTTTTCTTTGGTCAAATATTTTTAATTTAAGTGTAAACACCTGTATTACTGTGTTTACATTTATTCAGAAGAAGGGTGGTTGCGCACCGCTACTACCCCCGACTGGCCGTCTCCCCCCTCCCTGCGGTCTCAAGTGACAGATGTGGTTCTGAAAAGACGCATTTTAAAACGTCTCCATACTTCAATTAATGCATAATTTAAGTTGTTTTTTAGTTTGAGATCTTCATATTAACATTGTAGTGTTATACAACAGCATTAAAGACAGTTTAACTTAATCTAATCAATTTATCTCATTAAAATCTAATTCCAGTTCAAACAGAATAAACTATTGTCAACTTATGATTTATTTTCAACTCGAAATATTTTCTACCAGTAAATAACGAAATATAAAGTTCTTAGTGAAGAAAACCCATCTGGATAACAGCAGACTGACTGCTCGTAAATTATACGACAGGTCTGGACCACTCGTGAATTTTGTTTGTATCTGAAGAAAATCTTAGAATACGAAAACATTGGTGAATGCCACAAGTTCTCCTAAATCACTCGTACGCACAACTTAAGAACAAATCTGTGCGTACGAACGGTTCTTGCATGAGGCCCAATGATTCGACAATGAGACAGAGACAAGACTGAGCTTAAATACACAGAAAACTAATGAGGGAACAGAAAACACCTGGGGAGAAACACAAGGGTAATCAGCAGCGTGATGTGGGGCAGCTGAGCAGAGACACACAGGGGAACATAGAAACACTAGGAAAAACCAAGGCATAAAATGACAAACCATGACACATCCATGATGTTGTAATCTGGACTTTCCTAAATTGTTCAGAGAACCTTTAATTGAGGGGCATTCTGATACAAGTTTTTCCTCAAACCAAGTATTAGTATGACTACTTCTGTTTGTGTACTCTCCGATATCGAGTAATAAAACCAAGTACTTACTGAGTGAGAACTTCAGCATTACACAGTTACTTTAAAAACACATTTATTTTATTTGGAACAAGGTGAAATGTAAACTGGAACACATTGAACTGAATATCAGTACCAGTATACAAAGGTGTATTGTAACAAAGTACTTTTACTTTGTTACAATACACTTTACCCCACCTAAATTAAGTAAATTTCACACTTCATTTTTTAGAGTGTAGGTAAAAGTACTTGTATTTTTACTTTGTTTCCCGATTATTGTGAGCACTTTTATGACTTTAACTTCAGTTATTTTCTTATCAAACAGTCATTTTCTGTTAAGGCATGTTTACTTTTATTTTATACACCTCTGCTACTATCAAAATATCAATACTTGTATTGGAATCAGTTCCGAGTGTCAGGGCATTTTGTGTGAGTACCAGTACTTGTAAAAATGCTGGTATTGGAACACCGTTGCCTTAATGTATTTAAACTTGTGACGTTAAAGAATGTATATTCTCTAAATTATCTCCTATTGAAGAAAAACAAATAATTTTCAGAGTTCTAACTGACCGAAAACAGAAAAAGTTTAGTTTGAATAATTGTCAGGGAAAAAATGGTTGTGTGTTTTCTTTACACAGTGTGTGTGAACATGTGGTTGCAGTTGTACAAAAGACTCACACATTCATTAGGACCCTAAAGATGTCTCTGACTGTTAAAAGAATGCCTCACAAGCCTTATGCTGCAAATGTAGACTATTTATGCTGAAGCCCTGCCGCTGACTTACCCCATCACTTCCTGAAAATGTCTCTCCAGACAAGATGTGGCACCCTTCGTTGGGATTGTTGGAGCTCAGCGCTGCTGCTAAGTATGGTATATATTTTTATGACATCCATCATTGGTGGAGATCCGCAGCCAATGACCATAGCATTACTCACACATCACAAAAGCCTCTACCTCTTGATACTATGCTTGTTTGCCTCCCCATCTCTGTCAGGGGCCTCTCCACCGGTAACCCACTGCAGACACCTCTCGGGGGCCAGGTGTTACCTACACATTGCAGTGGTGCAAAGCCATCTTAAGTAAGCAGATACTTTAGCAGGGCCCTCGGTGCAGCAGAGGATCATTATTTTGAGGTGGAAAAATCCAGTTTGACAGATGAAGCATGGCCACAGAGAGACACATCACTGATTTGCCACATAACAAGATCTCAGAAGAGTGCAACACAGATACATTACATATCAAAACAGAATGGAGGAAAGGATTTATTTGTTTGGTTGCAAGAGGTGATGATTCTATTTCATAGGCGCCAAAGCTGTGCAGGAGGAAGCCACAGATTCAGGGGGATTATCACTGGCCCCTGTGATGAGTTTAGAGTCAAAGGCAAGCCAGCGACCCATACACACCTCCCAAAAAGGGAATAGCATGGGATCAGCAACAAAGTCAGAGCAATTTAATGGGTGAGTCACTTAGGTGTTAGAAAGCATGCCTTTTGATGCAGGCGGGAGCCGTATGGAGGTGTTTTTAAAGAAAAAGTTCTAGCTTATGAGAACTATTGATTCTGTTTTACTAACAAAATATTGTTTGTATTTTGTTATTAGTATTAGTATTATTATTATTATTACAGTTACATATGTTTAGAATATGTGCAGCAAAAAGATGTGTTAGTCTCAGAACTCCATTCCAATCTGAAATTTTGTGCACATTTTGTTTCAATTCAAGACACATTGGAAAAAAAATGTGTTGCCACAAGATAACAACTCCTGGCCACATGTCAGTTAATGCATGGTCATGAGATAATAAATTGTTGGCCACATGTTTGTTAATGCAGAGCCATGAGATAATGACTCATAGTCACATGTTAGTTAATGCATGGCCATGCAATATCAGTTCATGGCCACATGTTAGTTAATGCATGGCCATGCAATATCAGTTCATGGCCACATG
>NW_013952957.1:252143-270903 GCF_001266775.1 Austrofundulus limnaeus
CACATGTTAGTTAATGCATGGCCATGCAATATCAGTTCATGGCCACATGTTAGTTAATGCATGGCCATGCAATATCAGTTCATGGCCACATGCTAGTTAATGCATGGTCATGAGATAATAACTTGGCCACATGTTTGTTAATGCAGGGCCATGCAATATCAGTTTGTGGCCACATGTCAGTAAATGCATGGTCATGAGATAATAAGTTGTTGGCCACATGTTTGTTAATGCAGGGCCATGAAATAATAACTCAGCCACTTATTAGTTAATGCATGACCATGCAATATCAGTTTGTGGCCACATGTTAGTTAATGCATGGTCATGAGATAACTAGTGGTCATGAGATAACTAATGGCCACAAGTTAGGTAATGCATGGTCATGAGATAATAAACTGTTGGCCACATGTTAAGAAATGCATGGTCACGAGACAATATCTTGTTGGCCATGTTTGTTAATGCAAGGCCATGAGATAATAACTCATAGCCACATGTTAATTAATGCATGGCCATACAACATCAGTTCATGGCCACATGTTAGTTAATGCATGTCATGAGAAAATAACTTGTGACCACATGTTAGTTAATGCATGGCCATGCAATATCAGTTTGTGGCCACATGTTAGTTAATGCATGACTATGCAACATCAGTTTGTGACCACATGTTGGTTAATGCATGGTCATGAGATAACTAGTGGCCACATGTTAGTTATTGCATGGTCATGAGATAATAACGTGTTGGCCACATGTTTGTTAATGCATGACCATGATTTAACTTGTACAATATAATTTTGAGCAGTGTTTTTTTAAGAGATACAGGTATTGTATAATAGTATACATGTGTATGCATTTATTTTGTTTTTAACTTTTAAAATGTACCCCATACTTATTATTATTTATTTTATGTATTTATTCCAAATAATTTGCTGCCATGCATCAATCTAAATGTATATTTATTGTTTTTGTATTAATATTTACAAAATTACATTAAATGTCTGTGTCTGATTTTTTTTACAGTGTTCTTCATTATGACATAACGGATTTCTTCTGCAGTAAAGGCATGGTGTGAGAGAGGAGTCTGTTTCATTGAGCTTCAAACAAATAATACAAAATAATGATAATAAAAGCTTTTTTTGTCAGACAACTCCAGTTGTCACCTGCGACTAATCAAACATATAAAGCTAAAAATGTTTTCATGCCTATTCACAAGAGATGGATATATGTCATTCATTCCTAAATTGAAATAAAATAAAATAAATTCAAACTTGTCCATGTAAACAAACAACAGTCTATGCATGGAAATAACTGTAATAATCCCAGACATTTATTTATTCATTTTTATCCATTAACACTGGATGGGCTCTGTACAAATGTTAGTTCTTAAGAGTTATTTAATTGTTTATTTTATTATTTATTTATTTGCTAATAGCCATAACAGAAAATTAGCAGAGATACTACCTGAGCACTCCACATCAAACAAAACATGAATGACTGGTTCAGATGATCACAGAGAAGACTAAGGACCAGCATGTTTGATTCAAATCAGATGTGTGAAAAAGGACAGTGGTCACAACATAATCACAAGTAGCTGCAGCTGAAAGAGATGTGAATGCTGTATAAAGAAGTTATACTACATAAACAGGGCTTTGAAAAGTTTGTGGCAAGCATTATTGTATTTATTAGATTTCCCTTGATATCAATTTCATTTTTCTACACTAACTGCAGCTAGAACATCACATTTCATTTATTTATAACTTAACATTAAGTATATGATTTTCTTGTGCACTCATGCGTCTTCTCGTAAAGAAAAAAAAATAAATTAAAGAAAAATCTCTACTAGCATGTTCACTGAAAAAATTACGATATAGAAAAAAATTGATTTTTTTAAATGTGTCAACTGTTTCCACTCGAACCACATTTACTTCACGTTTATTTAATGTCAAGTCAATTGAGTTGAGTGGAAAGAGTTGACGTAATTTTTAAGAATTAAATCCATTTCATCTCCTTAATTTTTTTTAAACTGTGTTTCTCTCTTCTGGTGCTCTGAATCAGAACCAAACCATGAGTCTGATGTTGAAGTGCAATTTGAATCGTGATTTAGGCGTAACCGTAACACCCTTAACATACTGCATATATCATTAAAAATATCTTTTTTGGAGCAAACTTTGCCTGGGAATGACATCATCATTTAAACTTCACATCTAATATCTTTTTAAGCAAACTTTCAAACACGTTGCTGCTTTCAATTAAACTGGTTGAGCTTTTGATTTAACTTGTAACGTTAAGAAGAAAGAAAAAAAACGCCGCATCAATCAATTAACCTCACTCCTTTCATTTGTAAAAACATGCAAAATTTACTTTGGCACCTGATGGTGGGGGAGCAAGGCAAAATCAAAGCGTATTAATAATTAAGTGTAATTAGCAGCTTAAGGGAGAGGTGTGATGCCTGTTTCGATGGCAGAGCTCGCCTCCTTCCTGAACCTCTGCCTGTTCACCAGATCCTTCGCTGTGAGAGATGACAGCCTGCAGAGCGAGGAAGACAAATGCTCTGTGGAGAAAAAGGCACCAGGTTAAAAGAAAACAGGACTTGCTTTTTTCGGATCTTCTTTTATTTAAGAAGTTCAGTGAAAATAAATAAATGAAATTTAAAAAAAAATCTGAGCGAGAGGGAAACAAAGAGAGCAAAATAAAAGACAAAGAGCGTAGCTATTTGTTACAAATTCAAGTTAATTAAGGAAGCTTGTCGTGAGATCATCGGGGCACCTGCACATGCAGGTTTTAACTGAGTGAGAGCATTAAAGGGGCAACTGCTGAAAAAGGACCTAAAAGGAGCTTTAATTAATGTCTCAGCAGGGGTGGTGGGAACACTGAGACGGAGCTAAAGCCCTCACAGGCCCAGCTCCAAACTGGAGTTCTGCTAGCTGGGAGAGCGTTTTGTTTCACAACGTTGCATCACCGTGGATTATCTAATAAGAACAAGTGTCACAAAACCAGTAAACATCTCCAGGACCTTGAGGGGTAAATTAGTCTCCTTCCTCACACCAAAAGTGTGAAAAGTAAAAAAACAAAATTCAGTGTCTGTAATAGGAACATGTCTTCACAGAGGGGTTTTAATTAGAACTTTGTGTTTGCACAAAGTAAAGGTCCCTTCGGTTTACGGATACATTTAAAGAACAAAGATGATCTTCTTTTCGGGGATAAATTCTGATTACGGCTAACACTTTGACCCTCTTTGCTGTGATGAATCAGGCAAGTCATTTTTGCAGATGTTGATTTATCTTTCTGACCTTTTGTATGCAAAGGAGATGCATTCTGTATAATGTGACACTTCGGGAAAAGAGGTCAGGCCTGGGAGAAAACAAGCCTCCCGCCTTCCTTACTCCTGCCTGATGAGTCCATTGTTTTGCCTTGCAGTGGCTGTTTTCAGACTGCTGAGCTCTGGATGTTTACGTTGCTTAGAATTCACTCCTGCAAATGAGTTTGCCCAAAATCTGTAGTGCCTCTCCAAGCAAGTGAAACCAGTAGATAGTCGTGAAGCAGTTAAAGCAAAAAACTCTCTATATATTGTGAATTATAAAAACAGCCTGATTGTCATATTGTAAAGGTTTATTAGAAATTAGAAAAATAAAAAAAAATAAAAAGCTATTTAGTCAGGTTCAATTTTAAGGTTTATATTTCAAAAACTGCATAAAGTTGTTTAAATAGAATTGGGTAATGAATGCAGTTAATGTGACTGCTTACGATTTTGACAAAATTCATGTTCATAATTTATATTGGGGAAGTGGGGTTGCTTACTGAGCAGGAAGTGTGTGGAGAAAAAATTAGTTCTATGGATGTGCAGAATGCACTTGTATTTTACAAGAACTGGATTTAGAAGGTTGGCTGATAAATCTGCTATAAGGTCCTTGAAAGTTTCATCTATGGTCACGAACTTTGGGTAGTGACCAAAACAACAAGATCGCGGATACAAGTGGCCGGAATGAGTTTCCTTCGCAGGGTGTCTGGGCTCTCCCTTAGAGATAGGGTGAGAAGCTCGGTCATCCAGGAGGGACTCAGAATATGAGTCGCTGCTCCTCCACGTCGAGAGGAGCCAGTTGAGGTGGTTCATCTGGTTAGGATGCCTCCTGGACACCTCCCTGGTGAGGTGTTCCGGGCACGTCCCACTGGGAGGAGACCCAGAGGAAGACCCAGGACACACTGGAGGGACTATGTTTCTCAGCTGGCCTGGGAATGCCTTGGGATTCCCCCAGACGAGCTGGTCCAAGTGGCTGAGGAGAGGGAAGTCTGAGTGTCTGCTGCCCCCACGACCCGACCCTGGATAAGTGAAAGAAAACAGACTGACAGTCCTTGAAACAAAGAAAAGTTATTTTTGGCTCCACGATGTCATGATTTGTGTCTGTGCTTATGATTTAGTCTAAGTTTTCTGTCTTTTCCTCCTGTTTTCTTCCTCCTGTCTGCCTTTGCTCTAGCCCCGCCCACTCACACTTGATCCTCATCTTTCTTCCCCAGGTGTTTCTTGTTTTACCTCATTAGTTCTTCCTTTACATTCTGTCCTTTGTCCTCAGTCTGTGTCAGATCCTTGTTCTCTGTTTACTGTTTGATGTTCATGTTCATGTTCATGTTCATGTTCCTGTCCAAAGCCCTTGTTCTTGCTTGCTGCCACGTCAGCCCCTTTGTTTTTGTTTTAATAAACCACTTTTTTGCCACCTCATCCAGTTCTGCATCTTGGGGTTCAAACCAACCTAGCTCAACCGTAACAGAAGAATCTGACCACACCTGAACCCCAGCCGACTGAGGTGAGTTTTTTGTTTCCAGCACCAGGAGGGAAATGGAGAATTTTTTTTCATGTGGTGGCCCTGAGTCAGACTGCACTCAGGTTGGTATCCTGAGAATGGTGGAGAGGATGCAGCGCCAGCTGGCTGTCCTGAAGGGACTCTTTTCTTCAGGGTGTCCCTCAGAGCTGGCAGCTCTGGAAGATTCTGAGACCCACCCTTCCCACCCCTCTGATGCTGGACCTCCTGCTCCAGCTCCTGCTGGTCCTCCAGCTCTGGTTCCTGCGGGCCCTACAACTCTGGTTCCTGCGGGCCCTCCAGCTCTGGTTCCTGCGGGCCCTCCAGCTTGGGTTCCTGTGGGCCCTCCAGCTCGGGTTCCTGTGGGCCCTCCAGCTCTGGTTCCTGTTGAGTCTCCTGCTGAGACCTCTGCTCCTGAGGTTCCTGGGTCGTTGACTATCGCCCCGATGTCGCCTGGTTCAGCTGCCGTCGTCTCCATGTCGCCTGGTTGGGGTTCAAACCAACCTAGCTCAATCGTAACCATGTGGCCTCTTGAAAGGTACATTATTTGTTGAATTTGTTTATTCATTTATTAAGATGCCCATTTGCTGCAGTAGAAGTACAGCTGGGGTCTAACAGGATTATACGTACAATAAAAAACATAAAAGAAAACAAAAAATATTAACGTTCAAGTTGTAATGTGATGTCACTTAGGGTTTGTTCACACCTGACACACTTGGTTCTCTTTAAACGAACCAGAGTTGGTTTACCCCGTTGCTTTCAGACCTTTTATGCAGGTGTAAATACACGTACATTGGCGCAGACTAAACAACCTGACAGAAATCCACGTTTTGAGGTGTATTTTTTTGGTCCACTTCCAAATGAGTTCTGGTGCAGTTCACCTCTGGTGTGAATACAAATTGGCCTTTGAACTTCACAAGCCACCATTGCTAAGCAACACAATAACAATTGGCCCTTCATTGTTGTTTATGCTAACCCTATGCTACAAACAATGAGCCGTTGTGGGTCAGGGAACATGGAGCATCTCTTCTCCTTTGGGTTGTGGCACACATTTGCCAACGCCGTCCCAAAATTACACGTATATAATTGTGAAACCTCCTTTGAATGAGCTGGTTTTGCAGTTGTACTAACAGCACCATTTCTTTCTAGGTCTGTGCTCTGTCCCCATCATTTCTGTCCAATGGGAGCAATCATTGTAACCTTCGTGGCTTTGTTTACAAATTATAGTCCGCTTGCAAAAAAGCCCAATGTGAATGCAAACTGAAAACATAAAGTCCTCTTTTGGTCTGGACCAAACAAGTGGACCAAAGGATTTTCCAGGTGTGACTACACCCTTAGTCAGACCCAAGTCAGAGTACAGATCTTTACTCCTACAATATCACAAGCCTTCTCCAAAATGTTGCGTTTATTTAGAAAGTTGTCCAAAAATATTTGATATCTTCATAAGACCTTTTGTCTTAACAACTATGGTTACTCACTGTAAAATGTGCACATTAGGGCGGCAACGATTAATCGATTAATCGACAACTAATCGATTATTAAAATAATCGATGACTAATTTAATAATCGATTAATCATTTTTTTGTTCTTTACTTTGTTTTTCTCTCCAAACTGCTTTGACACCTTCCACTGCCACATCTGCCTTTCTGTCCTTGACACACATGCACAGTAGTGGTAACTGGGGTAGGCCGTGGACGTCACAAGACATTATACAGACAGGCTCTGGTATCATGGCTACCTGACAACGGAGCTCAAATGTGTGGGATCATTTTAAGAAAATGAAAGAGAAACCTGTGTAATATCAGCAGAGCAGAACTTACCTTCCACAGCAATTATTTTTAGTTAGCATATAGCTAAAATCTAACCATGGTTATATAATAGCAGCTGCATTCTGGCACGATAAGCTCTATGTTTTATATTCAATGAATGTATGATCTGATTAGTTGACTAATCGAAAAAAAATCTGTGATTAATCGATTATAAAAATAATCATTTGTGGCAGCCCTAGGGTCAAACAATGTTTTAGTCAAACAGAACCAACAGCAATGAAACAAAAAGTAATTAGAGAAAAAAACGGTGTGCAGCGCTGCGGCTTCTGAATAGATGAAAATGATTTAACACAGTTGTTTATACTTTTAGCAGCTCTTTTTATTCCACAACTGAGCTGCTAAAAATGAGAGATTTTCTTGTCTGGATCTCTGACAGACGGACTTCAATCTCTGAACTCATAAAGTTTTTCTTTTAAGTTTTCGCTGTCATTTTCATGAATGAACACTTCCTGATATCTGAGGCAGGAATCATAGCCTTATATGGTGTTTTTGGGGTGGTAATTATGCTAATCTCCTCTCGCGTGCACGAGCAGCTGGATAGAACAGGTGGAAATTTACACAGCTCATTTACGCACATTTCCTGAAGATAGAAGTGTTTGTTGAATCTGACGTGACATGTTCGTACGAACCCTTTGTACGAACAAAAGTAAGAGAAATTTAGGATAAAAATACGAACATGTTCTTGCATGAGGCCCAATATACTGTGATCTTTTACTGCTGAACTTTGGATTGGCCAAGCACTGTGCAGTTTATATTACAAGAGGAGAATTTGTGCTGCCAACTTGGCAGGTGCTACTGCTAGGCGCTGCTCCTTATCCATAGGAGCTAGTTGAGGTGGTTCGGGCAGGTCCAACCAGAAAGACACCCCGGGGAAAGAACCAGGACACACTGGATAGGCTCTCAGCTGGCCTGGGAACGCCTGGAATCCTCTTAGAAGAACTGGAAGAGGAGGCCGGGGAAAGAGAGGTCTGGGCCTCCCTACTCAAGCTGCTGCCCCTGCAACCATATGTGGAATCAGACGAAAAGGATGGATGGATGGATGGATGGATGGATGGATGGATGGATGGATGGATGGCATCTTGGCAGGTACTACTTTAAGTCCTTACTACTTGCATAACAGCAGACCATGGTATCTGAGGAAAAAGACAGAATACACTCTGTGTTTTGTCATTTGTTAGAATTATTGGAACCTACACTTAAAAACAGGCATTAGTCTACAACTTGTTGTCTGTGTAAAATATTTGCTAAACAACAGTGAATAATTGTGTAGGTTAGGCACAAGCTCAGTTATCTATGTCTGAATATTGAAGTGCATGCTGTAAAAGGTTAACTATTTCCAGCACTACGATTAAAAGTCTATGCAACACAATTTTTAGTTTTTAGTTAAATGAAATTGCTAACATGTTCTAGCAGCAGAGATCTGGTTACAGCAGGTAAACAAGAAAGATGCTTCAGAGCATTTAAGTACTGATCTACCTAAAACGATAATGTCATTAATCTTTTTATCATAATAGAAGTAGTCTGCTGTGTTAATATTTTTTCCTGGAGATGGTATACAATATGGATTATATCTGCTTTTTAAAAGTAAAATAAGGCTGACTGATGACACAGCATGTACAGTGTTAACAATGTGTGGCTTCAACATGTAAACAGTATGCAGTGATAGCAGGGCACCTAGCAAGACCAAAAATCTTATATGTTAAGATAATCTAGGAAAATCTCTGTTTATTACTTTAATGTGTACATTAGGATCCTAAAATATGAGTCATTTTCTTTATCTTTACCACAATATGAGCAGTATGATTGCAGCTCATGTTGCCAAATTTGGACAGGTTATAGCAGAAACGTGTTTGATGGGATAGCAACAAGCACTTTAAAAATTAATACCTTTTTGTCTCCTTGCCATTCTTCAAAAAGGCAACAATAATGCAGCATTGCAGGAGGTAAGCAACTCTCAGAGGAGAGAATGAGACACAGAGAGGGTACTGTCATAATTAAACATGCATGGGTATTTTTTTTGTTTTGCTTTTGTTTTTATTCGTGTATGCACTGTTTGTTCCGCTGGTCTGGTCTTTGACAGGACGCCAAAAACAAGCCCAGGTGGAACGGGGTGTGCAAACAAGCTTGTGAGTACAGGCATGAAACACGCAAATTAGCACCTAGACCAGATGAATGTGCGAGCGCCGGGACCAAGATCAGAAAGGCCGCCAAGTCAGGTGAAAGGAAACAGAAAAACAGAGCCGGGGGTTGTGTTTTTCCAAGCACTTTATAGTCATTGTTGTACATTTGAAGTAAAACTGTGTTACTTTATTAGGAGAAATGGATAAGGAAGACGGATTAAACCGTATGGTACGGTGAAACATGAAATAATACTGCAGCCTTTGTATTTTTAATTATCCCTGCTCAAATATTCTGCTGTTTTGGTAATTGATAGAAAATAATATGAAGCTGGTCAGTGAGCAGCAAAAGATTGGTGAACACAGGCTTGAAAGAAGAACAATAACAAGCTGGGAGGATAACAGATGGATGCCTGAGTCCGGTGATGGATGTGATGGGGGCTGGTTGAGAGGTAGAAAAGAAAAAAATTAGGTTGAAAAAAAAAAGGACAGGGGAGGGAGTTAAGGAGTCCGATTGAGCAAGAGTGAGTGGTCTGCGTTGAATCCCACAAGAGAAATTGTAAAGTAAAGCTGAGTGAGCGAGTAGCTCCAGATCAGGGACATTTTGCAGTTTTTTTTTTTTTGCCCTTTCAGGCTGGACACTTCAGAGTGCGTGGCAGGTCCCCGAGCACCTCCAGAGCCAAGGCACCACCTGACATGTGGAGCCTCCCAAAGATGAACAGCATCACCTCAGCCCAGTTAGAAGGTTGGGAAATTGCTCCCACTGCACACGGTCTGCATCATGTGACCCCCCCCCCCACACACACACACACACACACACACACCCGGAGATGTTTTCCTTCTTTTTGCCGGTCCACTCTGGCCTCTCAAAAAGGCAGCTTTTACACTTCTTAACTCTTCCACTTGGCGGGACAGGGAGAGCGGTGCAGCACAGCAGACTTTTTTCCACATGAGTTTACCCCGTTAAGGCTTTTCTAAAATAAAGCCCTCTTAGTCACACATGAACGGAGAGTGAATTATGGATGGAGTCTTAGTGATGTATTTAAGAGACATTCAGTACGTCTCATTTTGTCAATTAGCTACCATGATTAGACTAGCTCTTATAATTGAACAGAGCTAAAAATATAATCTGGTTACAATGAGTCATCATGAGTGACTGCTGTTTAGTATGTCCTGATAAGATATTTTGTCACTGATACTGATTGAAATAACTAAAAATAAGGACTGGCCAATGAATAATTTGATGCTTGCATTATTTTACCACTTGCTGCATGAATGCAGATGTGTTTCTTTGTAACCAGGAAATGTAAGAAATAGTTTCTTCAGCCAAACTGAACGACTCTCCTGTTTTTTTTATGTTGGTCATGAACATATGAGCCTGATTTCATATCAGTGGAAGGCTCCTTAAGATTCAGATGGTTCTGATTTATAAATATGTGTTATGTGTTGTCTAAAACGTGTCAAACTCAAGGCCTGCGGGCCAAATGTGACCCGTCATGGCTTTTTATGTGGCCTGCAAAAGCTTCTAATATGTATTATTGTCTTAAAATAAGCATACACTGTTTTAAGGACAGCAGCCACAAACTACATCTCCAACAATGCATGTTGATTATTTTACCCGTGAAATGATGACATCCTACCACCAGGTGGAGGTATGCAAATTTCAAAAGTAGCCGGTAGCCAGTGAAATTAGATGCCTAAATTATCTTCTCTGCTGAGTTTTTGCTGGCTATGTTTTGCTGCAGACCAGTTGTACCGGAAAGTGGGAATTTCCCACTTGCAAGTTGTAAATTTAAAATGGGATGCCCCTGATGTGGGAATGCCCTGTCTTAAAGTGGGACAGTTCAGAATTTAAGATGGCAGCTACTCATCACAACTCAAAAGTGAGTAAAACTCTTAACAGTATTTCTGTGTTATTTATTTCACATTTAGTCAGTCGTACACATGGTACTTTTCAGTGTTTATAAGAGGACGTATTAAAACACTGTTTCTATGCAGGAAATACCAGGTAGAGCTCAGTTGTTGTTTGTTAGCAGTTCTCAATCGTAGCAATGAGACAGGAAATATTTTGTGTTTAACTGAAAACAAACATGAAACATTGAAGTTAATTGAAATTGGCCACCATAATGCTCATGTGGCCCTCAAAGTGTAACTTCTGCTCTTAAAGTTCCACTTTGTAGCTACACACAATAAAGCCTTGTTTAACATTGCACTTATAGATTAATTAACATGCAACACTTAGTTATGGCTGACTGAATAAATAATACTGATGAATCAATAATATTCTAAATTTTCATAAACTTAAATTGATCAAATCTCTGGCTGGGATAGCTGATAATAGACCTATAATGAAAGAGTTATTTCACATTTTCTTCCTTTAAGGATTTTTCAGGCTTCATCAACTTAGAATTCAGAAAAAAAAAACACTGTAAAGCAGGAGAACTGAGCTCTGCATCCATTTATTCACATTAGGATGCCAGGCTGCCCCTGTTCTAAGTACGTTTGCAGTGTATACTTCGGCACCTCCATCTAACATTCATGTCTCCTTTTTATGCTTTTATCACCTTGGATATGCCTGACTCAGCCAACCATGTACTCGCCTCCCTCATCCTGCCAGTCCTCGGAACATCTAGCTGCCCCGCCAAAGTAAAACACATCCGGCGCTCCATGTTTGCAATCTCGCCATTCGCCATTTAGTGACACAAACATCAGGGCACATTATACGACTTATAAATAACAAATCGTGAATCTTGGCATGAGGTATTAGCTGAGGAGTTTTAAGTCAAGAAAACACCCCAATTATGTTTTTAAGCAGACCTTTATACCACAAGTGAATACATATCAATCATGAGACCAGAGTTATTTCCTTATTTGGTGTAGTAATTTAATAAAAAGAAAGATCGGTCCAGTTAAAAGCCTATTCCAGCCATATTTGCATGAAAGGAAGAGTGAAGCTGCAGGCCGTTGTAGCAGAGAGGCTGCGGGGTGTGAACAGAGTGCCGGAGCTGGGATGATTGAACTCGGCTGTCTTCAGGGAGGGGGAGAATACATGTGCTAATCCTAATCAGAACCTGTTCCCTGCCATGTAACGGAGTAGGAACCAGCCCGAGCTCCGCGCTGGACACGCTGAGGCTACATTAGTGAATAATGTTTTCCAGCACGGGACACCGTTTCTATTACGCCGCCACGCGCGGGAGGAAAAAGGAAGCTGTCACTGTGAATTAACCGCAGCGTGCGCCGCGCAAACATGTCCTGTTGTAATTGGAGTAAAAAAGTGAGCGCGGGGCAGAGGGCGAACAAGGCTTTTTAGACTAACACTCGACTCCTGCGCATCCCTGAGATGGTATGTTTGAGACATTATGAAGCTTTTAGCAAACTGTCAACCTTCAGGACAAAAGGATTCTTACACACCAGCCTCCGGGGGCTGTTTCGTTTACTCACTGCACCACTCTTGCCGGAAAAAAAGCTTTTGTTAGTCTTCTCTGAGCACTTCTCTTGTAGTTTCTCTTTGTCTAAAAAAAAGACAGAAAAAAAAGTCCAGTTTACCTGATTATATCGACAGCTCTACTGTAAAATCTCTCGGCGTTGCAGGTCAAAAACACGATGTTTGCTGAGTTCACTTCCATCTAAAAGAGAGTAAATCTCAGAGTGGAATCACTTTTCTGACAATAATTTATAAATTATGCACCGCTTGTGTTTGAATTCAGAAAAGGCTTTCATATCTCTTCCATTAACTCAGATTAAGATTTCATACTGATGCTGGGGAGAATGCTAGCAATATCCTCGTCTCATTTCAATGAAATTTTTATTAGTGCTTTTTTCTGTAGTACACTCCTATTGGGATGTCTGTGAAGCTGAAGCTTGGCTTTGGACATGAACTCCCCTCAACCTGTCTGCCAGTGGCTCTGAAGGTTTCAATAATTTATCGGCTCCGGCTAACTCAGCCGTGAGATTCCAGCTGCAGAGATTTAACTCTAATGTAAAAATTGTGAACGGATGAAAACTGGGATGTCATAAGTAATACATCTGTTCCAAGACGGGTTGCGGTTATCATCGAAGGGGGAGATAAACAGCTACTAATAAAAAAAATATTATAAATAAAAAACAAAAAGAAGAAAAGGCATTTAAGAATGAAAACTCTGCTCTATTCTTCCTTTTCATATCTCCAAAATGAGAAGACCCAGAGCTATAGAGCTAAAATAGACCAGCCTTAATCTCTCCGGGCTTCCATTGACTCCTAATTGTGTGCACTCTTTACCCCTTTTTGTGCAGCCATCAATAAAACTGGTCCCCTAATGTCATCCATCTGAAGAAATGGGCATCATGCCACTTACACTTTATAGGCCAAACCCATTTATTCGAGCATCTTGCCTTTCTCTTTCTCGCCGTCCTAACAGAATTCAAAGCATTTGGAAAATCTGTGCATTCAGCCTTCGTGTTCCTGCGCATTCTTCCCCTAAAACAAACCAAGGTCAGATGAGATGGGTCTGATGAACTTCCCTTTTTCTTCCATCCCTGCAATCTATAGTGTTTTCCCTTGAGCCATGTGTTGTCCAATGTAGTCATGACTGTTTGTAATGGCTCTGCTAACAATGCACTCTTTGTGCTGCATAAGGAAAGAAAAAAAAAGCTTGATGCCAGGGGGGCCAAGAGGCAGAAGAAACACTTTTAGTGCCCGCTTATATATCCTTTTTTCCCCCTCTCCATCCCATTATACAAATGGACTCTGCTGGAAATATTTGTCTTGACAGTAGTTTAGCATTGCTCCCCATTCCACTACCCTCCATGAAAAATTAAACTATTCAAATCGTCGTCAGAGAAAACGCCACACTCCTTTGTGCTGCTGAATCTACGATGTCCTAAAAGGACATTTCTTAACAATCTTGTTTGTTGCATGTTAGAATTTTTTTTCTAAATCAAAAGATAAAAAGAAGAAACATCTAGTGTTGCTGTACTGCTGTATAGTGAAACATCTTTACAGACTTCCCTTACACTGTGTTTAAGCTTTTTATTACCAATAATAACATTGCTCCTCTGGGAGCTCAAGGGTAAGTATGCCCCCCAGCACTGCAGCCCCTTTAGAGACCCTCTGTACACAACTGAATGAAGTTCTTCCACTTGCAACATATCAACTACAGAAGATTCTCAAGAGACTGTTGTTTTTCCTGCAACATCAACCAGGAGATTCATCAACTGCTCAAAATCAAAACAGTTACAGAACTGTAGATTACTGAACTTCAAATTATTTACTGGGATTCGATGTGAAGGACGAACACAATGTAGAACATAAATGTGACGTAGATGGAAATAGTACTTGGTTTCTGAAGAATGCATTGTGTTTTTGGAGTCAGACAGCTATACTCCCAACCTGAAATCCCGAGCAACCAATGAGGAGTTAGTAAATAGAGTCCATCAGTGGTGGGCACCAGCCTGATAAAGTGCAAATCTACTAATTGCAGACCTAAATATTTCATTTGCGCTTTAGCTGTCTTACTAATTCTTATAATTCATAAGCGGATTTGCGCTTTCTAAAATTAAAATGCAGTACTGATAATAACTACTTATCTACCAGTCATCATTATCTTGAACAGCAGAAGGTATGGCTGTCAATAAATCCCAACACACGTGATCTATCCAACAGCACACCACCCAGATAAACACACTTATTGGAAAGGTATACATTCTCGCTGACTGTTGCTTTCAGTCACGGTTCTCATTTCCCACAATGCTTTGTGTCTGCTTACGTAGCAGGAAGGCAATAGCAAAAACAGTAAATGTTTGTAATCCATACTAAAATTTTGTATGTATTGATTTATTTTAACTTTACAATCGGAGCTCCTTAAAAAAAAGTTTAAACGCTGGAGCTCAGTACTTTACGGAATTGCTCGAAGCAATCAGCAGACGGGGTAACAGACTCAGAAATGATTTCAAGATGTTATGCTGATGAAGACTGACATCTACTGGTCAGCTGGAGCAAAAACATGGAAAATGTTAAAATCCAAGCTCTTATTTTGAAGTGAAAGTTTCGTGCTTTTGTTTCCCGTCACAAATCAAATCCATCATGTACCCAGAATGCATCGTTTCAGTTTTCCAATAAACAGTTTTAAAACTACTTTATTGATGCTTCTTTAATGAAAAATTTACAACAAACAAAAGAAAAAGACAAAGAAGAAGTCGAACTAGCAATCCTGAACAACTTTTTAAAGAAGCAGCTGAACTAGCAATCCTCAACGTTTTAATTTTTAAACCAGGAGCATAAGTTCTGTTTCAGGAAAACACATTCTCAGCAATCGGCGGTTGTAGGATAAAGCTGTAAATGGATTCATACACCGCTAGTTGGCAGTGTTGTGCATATATTGTACAAGAATTGTCAGCTAGTAAGTGTCAAATTGAAATTGTGCTTTAAAATTAGCTTCCGCTAGTTTTTCTGTGGCAAAAGTGCTTTGAAGTTGCGGACCTAAATATTTTTATAAGCGCTTTAGAAATTGCTGAGCTAATTTTTGGATTAGCACTGCCCACCACTGGAGTCCACCTGTAATTAACCTCAGTGTAAATCTAGTCTCAGAGGTTTGTTACAGAACATTAGTAATCCAACAGTATCATGAAACCCAAAGAACACACAAGCCAGGCAATTTCTTTTCTGTCTGTCCACACCGATCCACCTGATTTTAAAAGTTATTTTACAAAGTACAAAAAAGTTGTTTTTGTTTGCAAACGCAGTAGAAAATCTTACATCTTTAAATAAATACTTGGAGTAAAGTGAACGAAGCCTTGTGTAAAACATTGAATCAATGGGCCTCATGCAAGAACATGTTTGTATTTTTATCCTAAATTTCTCTTACTTTTGTTCGTACGAAGGGTTCGTACGAACATGTCACATCAGATTCAACAAACTCTTCTATCTTCAGGAAAAGTGTGTAAATGAGCTGCGTAAATTCCATCTGTTCGTATCCAGCTGCTCGTGCACGTGAGAGGAGATTAGCATAATTACCACCCCAAAAACACCATATAAGGCTATGTTTCCTGCCTCACATACAAGGAAATGTCCATTCATGAATGACATCGCAGTGTAAAAAAGAAGAATTTTACGAGTTCGGAGATTGTAGTCCTGCTCTCCGAGATCAAGAAAAGAAAATCTGTTCTCTTTAGCAGCTTCATGTGGAATTAAAGGAGCTGCTTAAAGGAATGAAATGTGCTGTTAATATCGTGTCTCCTGTGGGTCGTTACAGTCATAGAAATAAAAATCTAAATCATATTCATCTCTCTCTAGTCTAGCTCCGGTTTTTCTTTGGACAAATATTTTTTTTAAATTTAAGTGTAAACAACTGTGTTACTGTGTTTACATTTATTCAGAAGAAGGGGGGTTGCGCACCGCTACCCCCACCCCCGTCTCCTCCCTCCCTGCGGTCGCAAGTGTCAGATGCGGTTCTGAAAAGACGCATTTTAAAACGTCTCCAAACTTCAATTATTATATAATTTAAGTTGTTTTTTTAGTTTGAGATCTTTATATTAATATTGTAGTGTTATACAACAGCATTAAAAGACAGTTTAACTTAGTCTAATCAATTTATGTCATTAAAATCTAATTCCAGTTCAAACAGAATAACCTACTGTCAACATAATTATGAAGTGTGATTTATTTTCAACTTGAAATATTTTCTAAATAATGAAATATAAAGTTATTAATGAAGAAAACCCGTCTGGATAACAGCAGACTGACTGCTCGTAAAATATACGACAGGTCTGGACCACTCGTGAATTTTGTTGAATTTTGTGAAAAAAAATCTTAGAATACGAAAACATTGGTGAATGCTACAAATTCTCCTAAATCACTCGTACGCACAACTTAAGAACAAATCTGTGAGTACGAACGGTTCTTGTATGAGGCCCATTGTTATGACCACATCCAGTTCAGTTCAATTCAGTGGTTTTTATGTTGCACCAATTCACAATAAAATGTATTTTACTACATGAGAATCCAAGTCTGAACCATGAATCCAAATTTTAAACCAATTACAGTCAATGATTCATTTGTAATCACATTCAGTTCAAAAAATACCAACTTGTAAAACGTTATCTAAAGAAGCCAGCAGATTCAGTCAAAGCTTTACTCCGTCGCAGTTGCCCGTCCTGAGCAGCACCGAGACGACAGTGGAAAGGAACAACTTCCTCTTAACAGGAAGACACTTCCAGGAGAACAGGGCTAGCAGCCGTCTGCTCTGACCGGCTGGGGTTTGAGAGGACAGGAATCAGACAAACGCAGAAGGATTAGTGCAGGTGGAGTAAAACAAGCCGAAAACACAAGTTCTAAGCAATACATGCAAATTTAAATGTGACAAGTATAGTGAGTAAAGAATTTAGAGTGAGGACATGTGGTCAATATGTCCTGCAGCAGTCTGATCCTGTAGGAGCAGAACTAAGGAATAACTCAGGAAACCCAAAACAAACCCTGACTGTATGTTTTTAATCCAAAGGGAAGTCTGATGTCAGGCAGCCAGAGTGGAAATAATAAGAGGTTCATTGGTTGAAAGTGTTCTTCTAACATTTACATCCGGAAAGTTGAATTAAAATCAGTCCAGTGATTTGAAGTTCAGAGGGGAGAACAAATTGTGCGCACAAGGTCCATTCACTTCCTAAACTTGAATATTTCTTTACAACCATGCAAAGTCACCACACATAACTCAAGTCTGGTCCACTCCAGAAACAGAGGCGTGCTTCCTAATAGAGTAAAATCTCACCCCGGATAAGATGTCACAATAAACAGCACTTCTTAAAGAGCAAAAAAGTACGTAATTTCAGAGTATTTACTGGTGAGGCACACGTTAAAATGAGAATTGCAGATTTGCTGTTTAAAGTAAATTATTACAATCATTCACAGACAATAAAATATAAGAATTTATCTAAGATTCTGTTAATCAGTCACAAAATATCTGTCAGGTTCATGAGATATTTTGAGATAAATTTGAAATATCTCACAGGATGAGTAGTGTTTGGAGTATGTGTTGAGAACATTCCAAGCTACTAATTTGACCCTCTCTGTGGACTAGTCTGGGTTTTAGTTAATTCTGTTTTTTCTGAGTTTGACTAGAGGCAGTGACCATTTTAATTTTGATTGACTTCAAAATTGATCAGTTACACAGATGCAGCCAGTGATTATGTACTGGAATCTTCATTAAAATACCCCCAGAGGCTGATGAAATATTTTGCTAACAAACTGAAAATGTCTCTATAGTAAAATTTTAAACGATTATCTTGTGCAATCTCAGAACTCTGAAAATATTGTGGGATCAGTCTAAACTAGTGACACACTAAACTTTGTAAACTCAAAGTTTGTAAAATTGAAGGTGTTACACCTACTTGTATATATATTATGTATATACGTACACAATATAATCTCTTTCTATCTTTCTATCTTTCTAATTACTTCTCTCTCTGTTTATCTCTGTCTCTATTTTCTCTTCACTTAAAAACGTCACTGATGATGAAGAAATAAATAAACTAAATAAGCTAATATTTAGTTTTGTTTTCTACTGAAGTGACAAAAAAAGAGGAAACCTCAAATTATATTTGAATATTGAGATTTCCCAGGTAAAAAAAAAAACAACACTTTGCTAGCTCACAGGGAAAATCTTAAAAATTTAAGGCGTTTTTCCTCAAAATCAGTTTTTTTGTTGCTACTGTTCAAAATAGTGCTTCCTAATTTTGTTTTATGATTATATTTCAGACAGTTCATTCAACTGAYACATTGATAAGGCTTTTATTCATTATATTTTGACAAAATGCAATTTTTGTTAACATTTTAGTCAAAACACTATTTGTCTATTTCTCCATACACCACTTTTGGACTTAATCCTCGTTTCGATGTGATGGCTCACATTTCATTCTACAAAAAAATTCAGGATTTTTTACTGTGTTCTGTGTACTTTTAAACTTCAATTTTTGTCATAAAAACATTTCACTTCAAGTTGAACTTTGTGTATGTGATAAATTTATTTGATTTGATTGCTCTCATTTTTATCTTCTGTTG
>NW_013952957.1:273135-274690 GCF_001266775.1 Austrofundulus limnaeus
GTGTGTGTGTGTGTGTGTGTGTGTGTGTGTGTGTGTGTGTGTGTGTGTACAGATGTTGAACTTAAATTTCTGTTAGTGTTATACGTGTCAACTTTCTGTGTTCTTATCACATCTCACACATGTGCACTCACCAAGTCAGATTCTTTGACATAAAGTACTTGGTGAAGTAAAGAGGTTCTGAAATGGCTCTTTTTTGTCTTCATAATAAAGGTCTTTAATGAGATCATCCATGTGCTGAATAAATAATATTATAATAAATATTCTGTACTCATGTATCACATTTGCTAACTTTTACTTAGTCTGGTTTGTTGCTGTGGAACTGGAGATCTTGACACACATAGAGGCCGACTGAGGGACGGAGGCCAACGCTGTAAATGTTCAGGTCACTGTGTAAACACAGCTGATTGTCTGGGACACTCTTGTTATCTAAAAGTCGTTCCCATCATTAACACAAAAGGACACACGTCTCCTCTGGGACTAGACGGACAGCTTCGGGGGGTTAAAAAGCACATGCTGAAACTATCAATAACTTCCACTAATTGTATGCTTTTTAATTAGACCCACAATCAATTATGAAATTGTTTGTTCGGCCGCTGCAGCAAGGCAACAATGGAGTGTGACTAAATCTGCATACAATAAAAACGCAATAAAAAAGTGCTGAGCAGCTCGTGCGTGAGACTGCAGATCACTGTGTCGTCGAAAAAAATAAAAAAATAAATAAAATTTGCATTTGTAAAAGAGGCTTTGTGTTCCTCTGACAGAGGAGAACCTGATCATTTGACCTCTGCATCGTTGAACTGCAACTGATGCGCTTAATCGTCAGCTGTCACTTCCTATTTTAATTAATCCTAATAGACTATTGATGCGACACAACTGCTAGGCTTTATAATTAGTAATACAATTTAGACTGGATAATCTACCAGGGCAGACCAATTACTCTGGAGGAAATAGAAAGCTGCGAGGCGATAATTACAAAACAGTCACTGCACAAAGTACGAAAAAAAGAAATTAAAAATGAAGTGCTGTTCCTTTGAAAACAAAACAAAAAAAACCCTGTGCATACATTAGACAGTAAACGACAAAACGCTGCTTCTGTTAATCTCAGCGTATGAGAGACAACTAATTGAATTGATTGCTGCTATCAATAACAAACAAATCTGTTGAGTTGTCCAAGCTCATATAATCTGACCTGATTCCTTCAGCTGTCACTCTCTGTGAGAACGCCGCCACGCTACGCGTCTCCAAATCTGTCACGCGGGGGCATTTACATGTCTTTGTGCTTCCACGTTGATAGGGCAATTAATAAAATATATGTTAATAGGAGCTTAATTGGTTTACAGCGGCGGGTTTGGAGCGTAGGCTTGTCAGCGCTGTGAAAGATGCCCCCCCTCCACCGCTCAGCAGCATCGCCCTCAGCCCAACATATGCTCTCCTTTCCAGGCTTTAACTGGACTGCAGACGAGCCGGCTGTTTTATTTTTGAAACATTAGTGATGTCACCACTCCCTTTTGTCTCCTCAAGACAATAGCTGCCGTCTCTGCCTCACAAGCAAGAC
>NW_013952957.1:274767-277344 GCF_001266775.1 Austrofundulus limnaeus
ACACACACACACACACACACACCCTATCTACCCCCACCTCCTCCTCCTCCTCAAAACCAGAGGATGACATTTGAATAATAATAATAACAAATCCATCGCTGAAAGCTGCTTCATATCTCAATTACAGCCACGGTGACGGGCCTAAATTTATGTTTAGTTCTGTAAACGTCATTTATCTGTGGAAAAACAACTGTAAATCAATTATAGAAGGATTAGCAACAAATTCCCCAGAAATACTGTGCTTTTTTAAATTTATTTTATTATTTTACGAAAATATAAAGAAATCCTAACAAGGACTTTTTATGTGGTTCTTATAAGAATAACAGCATCAAATTTTCCTGATAAAAAACATGTTGGAATTTGAACTCTGTGCTGCACTGAAGCCTGTAAAAGCTGCAGTTTTAAGGCTTTAAAAATTAAAAACCTACCATTCCTTGAAGCATGGTGCCTGCTGATTTCAGGCCAGAAGTTAAAAAAAAGTAATTTTGAGTTCAGAACTGACAAAATTTTAGCTGTTTTGATCAAACCTTGAACATTTCCTGCGAGAAGAAGCACAAACACATGGACGTTTGGCTCAATATCGCTAAAATTGACTGAATTAAAGCTGTTTTTTGGGGTCATATTGGAATAGTTGCTCAAATAATTAATTAGTGATAAATCTCCAGTTGTTTCTGGTAAGTTTCCCTAAAGTCCTTCCAGTTCATGAGCTCATTTGCTAACAGGTTAAGTTGACAACAACTCTATTCCGATGTAATCCAAAAAGTGTAGTCCGTTTCTGCTCAGAATATTAATTGTAAATCAGTCTCATGGACAAGTACGCCAAATTTTTGCTCCGTATCTGCAAAATTTACTGAAATATAACCATTGTTTTCTGTTTTGTAACATCAGTTGTGATTGGCGGCCATCTTGAACTGGCTTCATTGGAAAAGTGAATCAGTTCTTGAGGAACATCTGATGTGTTTTTTAAGCAAGTTTCATCAGAATCTTGACTGTGGTTCATGAGATATTTTGCTAACAGACAAACAGACAAAGATGGCTGCAGATAGTTAAGTCAGTTTCTTTATTTAGCACTCTGAATGTGTGTTGTGGCTCAGTCTCAGCTACTACCTCACCTAATTTAATACTAAACTGACTGAGTTATGAGGTTTTAACGTGTTTTTCCAGGGTCACTTGGACAAGATATGTTGAAATGAGTTGACTCAAACATGCAGATTGGTGATTTAAAATGTGTCCAGTAGTTCATGAGATATTTTGCTGACAGAGCCAGGAGGAAACGTTGCTCTGGCCTTCGAGCGACGGGCAGATGATCATGACTCAGTGAAGCCTGCCCGTTGGGGCCGAGTGGAGAGAAGCCAAGTGATTCCAACACAAATGACCTGAGGGAGGCAGCAGTGCAGCGAACAAACGTGAGCGTGGGGGTCTCACACTCCGAGTGGGCTTTAAAGCCCATTTACATAGTGAAATCTAATTACCTCAGCTCTATGAGAGAGTATTTGATCTCGATCTTAAACAGAGCAGAACATATTATTAAGATTTAAAAAAAAGGGAGGAGGAGAGTGAAAGCGGGTGGGGTTGGGGGGGCTTTTCTTCGATGAAGGTGGCTTACTGAACAGAGGAATCGGCTTGTACACAATTCAGCGCTCTCTTTTTAATTATTTTCCAACATAGATGAAAAGGGGAGAACACTGATTTATTTGTGTCCCATGAGAGAATGGGGCCTCTGGGGATATACCCCCCACCCCCCCGCCTCAAGGAGAGAGAGAGAGAAAAAGGCAGGAGAATTTGGGAGGATAGTTCAGTCTGAGTCATTTAGCTGCCTGAGCTCCACAGGAACTAAACTTCCAGTGCTGAAGTGTCAGTAACGGGATTTCTGAAAATATTGTTTTTTAAATGAATTGCAAACATAAATGTCTCACTGCATTCTCACACAAAGTTTTTCACTGTCAAATAAATGTCTGTTTTTTTAATCGTAATAATACTGTTTTAATTCTGCAGTTCTGTTTTAGCATTACACACAAAATAAATACTTTCATAATTAAAATCTCTGCTTACTATAAATCATATTTAAAGTTAAAGTATTTGTCCTGAAGAAAGTCACAGAGTCCGAATCAAACATTACAAACTGCTGCGTTTGATAAACGCTGTGAAATTTGTTGAGTTAAAATAATTTCCATGTTTGTTTCAATGTACTTTCTCCATGTTGCTCCAACACCAGCCTCCTCCTTCAACTGTACAAGGATTATTTAAAAGGTCAATTCTAGATTTGTGTACTTTAAACTTTTTGTGTTTTATGATTTTACGACAATGAGCACACGTTTTATACATCATGAAAGACTACTGTAAAAAAGTACACACACACATACACATATACCACTTGTGCAACATGTACACCATAATACGTATTAATTATTTACTTTGACTTACTAGCAGATACACAAAAGTTTGTAAGAAAAAGGAAAGCTATGGATGGATTTGGAAAGACTGTAATTTTTTGTCCGTTTTCTTTTCAAAGCAGGTCTCATGTAAATGAGATCACAGACCTCAGTGAGACAACCTGTAAACATAAAAGTCATATTT
>NW_013952957.1:277904-280090 GCF_001266775.1 Austrofundulus limnaeus
GTGTGTGTGTGTGTGTGTGTGTGTGTGTGTGTGTGTGTGTGTGTGTGTGTTTTCTGGCATGAACATGAGTTATGAAATGCTTCTCATCACCACTGCTGGAAGAGGCTGCTGAAGTACAGAATGTCCTTTTTTTACCTCACATCCAGTCTGTCAGGTGTTTAGGTGTGAACGTGGATGATTTGCAGCCTGAGTGTAAATTATCTCTCACTTGGTCCAAGTGGATATCAGAATGTGACGTAATTACAATATGTTAGCATTATCAGGGTGCATACGCCTACTCCTCTCTTTACATTAACCTTCAAACACAACTTAATTTTTTTTTTTTTTTAGTTTAAACAATGCCGGTGCACACTCCATAACTTTCAGGTTGTATTTTCTTTTTCCTTTCATTACTCAGAAAAAAAGAGGATGCATCTAACTTACTCTTATTTTGTCTTACAAAATTGAAGCTTTCTGAAAATAACTGTGCTCTTTCAGTCCTTTGTTCCTGTTATTGAAAAAAAAAAGACATATAATTGCAGTCACTCCGTGAAGACTTTTTATCTTTGACCTTTAGTGTGTAGTAATAAAGAAAATGATGGGGAGGGGTGGTGGGGTGGGGGGTAGCATCGCCCCCATCTCAATCTGTAAGGAACAAACACTGGTTCTGCTTGATACTCCAACCACTATTACTACTAATATGGCATTTATGTTGTATTTCCCTTCGCTCCAATTACTACAATTATTGCTTCAGATGTCTTTACTTAGGCTTAAGGGCATCAAATTGCTACTTTTATTTCTAAAAAGAAAAAAAAAAACATTACACTTGCAGCAGAATCAGCCACCTTGACTTACGGTATTATTTTACAGACCTATGAGAAATCTATCAGTCTGAAGATCAAGCATTTGTTATTGAAATCTTGCAAGTTTTTCTACCGTCTGAGTGTTCCAACACCAGACTGACTTTCTGCGGACCCAGCAGGGATCTGGGGTATAATAACATCTGTAGGAGCCTATGGATTTGCTGTATAGAGGACTTGTTTGGTAGATGTTAGCCGTTAGAGCGGTGTGTTGTGAAGCCAGCATGTCTCTAGATCTAATAGCTTCACAGGGGAGAACAATAAGGATGACTTCACTGTAGCGTCTGATGGGGGGGTGCAGGCGTGTGCACGGTTAGCTGAATAAGAGTGTAGAGAGGCCCCCCTTCGGTCTTCCCGTAACGCAACGTGAGGTTTTGCTGCTTCCCAATAATCTGTGCTGGGGATCTGAAAGTCACGATAGGGAGCATTGTTGTTCCCCTGCTCTATCCAGCGGCCCGACATGTGGTACGCTGCTCATTTCCGTCACGGCCCACATGGCTTCTCTGAGACTTTCTCAAACAACCACTGAGTGCAGGTTCTCAAACCAAGACTATGCTGTTTTATTTACTGGTTTATTTTCTACCAGGCAGACAACCTAAAAGTGAAAAAAATAAAAACATTATTTACAGATGGTTCAAACTGATTCGACTGTGTTCTCAAGTAAGATGGGAAATTATCATAGTTGACATTTTCCTCATTATCATGTGTGTATTTTCAAAGTAAAAGTAAGTAACAATTTTCAGATAATCAAAGTTTTGCTATAATAAATGGGCAAATAATGAATGCACCTGTTACGGCCGTCTTTCTTGTGCTAACACTTACACAAGACTGTCTTGGTAATGACATGTTGTTTCTTAACTGTGTTTGTCCAGTTGGGGTGCTTCTTTCCAACACACTGCCCGGCCAGCTCCTATCCCAAAATTAAGGAAGAAAAAAACATAAAAATCTGTGCATCTCAACATATGATTTTTGCCTTTGCATTTTATATTTAATACTTTAATGTATATAATGTTGAAACTAAGATGATGCACAAGCTCCGTTTTACTGCCAGAAAATGTGTGTCTTTTCTCTGCATTTGTTGTTTTGTAAAAACTTAACAAAACCTCTTGCAAAAACATGAAACAGGAAATGGCCCTATCATAGGAGCTGAGATTAGCGGTGGCTAACCCTGCTTTACATTGGGCCTCATGCAAGAACATGTTCGTATGCTTATCCTAAATTTCTCTTACTTTTGTTCGTACGAAGGGTTCGTACGAACATGTCATGTCAGATTCAACAAACTCTTCTATCTTCAGGAAAAGTGTGTAAATGAGCTGCGTAATTTACACCTGTTCGTATCCAGCTGCT
>NW_013952957.1:280654-284504 GCF_001266775.1 Austrofundulus limnaeus
CTGACTGCTGGTAAAATATACGACAGGTCTGGACCACTCCTGAACTTTGTTCGTATCTGAAAAAAATCTTTTTGAGTGAAAACATTGGTGAATGCCACAAATTCTCCTAAATCACTCGTACGCACAACTTAAGAACAAATCTGTGCGTACGAACGGTTCTTGCATGAGGCCCAATGTCCCTAAGTGTGAAGGGTTGTCTCTATGCGTCCCTGTGATGGACTTTCTGGCTGTCCAGAATATCTCCCGCCTCTCACACGACTCCTGGAGATGGACACAATGCAGCTCCTCTGTGACGCAAAAAGGAATAAAGCAGCACAGGAGCAGGTGCTGATTGTCTTACACACTTGAGACAATCCAGTTCAAATGAATATTCAACCCATAATATGTTACACGAGGAAATGTACAATCAATTAAAATGTTTTAGGGAACATAAACCTTACTTTTCAAAGCAAACTTAGTAAATTAAACACATTTCCTGAACAGGCTGTATTTTGAGAACAGACATGACAAGGTTATCCCAAAATTGACGAGCCAGCTTCTCACCATTGATCACACTGCAGACCACATAATGTGTATTTGAATATTTTTCCAATCACTTTACTGAATACAATGTATTTACACTGACTAGAAATGGTACACAGTATGTTATTTATAGTTGACTAAATTATTGCAAAATAGGGATTTTGTTCTATAAAACTACCACAGTGGAGAGTTCTGCAAACACAACTCTACTTAAAATCCAATTCTGCAAAACTTGGAATATTAAAACAATTTAGTTCACAGTATAATAGCTCTCAAGATACAGTACCTGTACTCCTTCTAAAATGCCGTTTCTACTAGTGAAAATGTAATGTAGCAGGAGTTCAAGCTGTGATGATTTCCGGTTCTGTCAGAAAGTAACAAATAGTACACTAACAAAATTTAAAGGTTGTCTTTGTTAAAATTAATTAAAAAAAAAAGTAGTATTTTTCTAATTTAGGTTCCAAACAAAAAACAATATATTATTGTTTTGTTTTGAAACAAAAAAATGAAAGAACGAACCATATGTTGATTATTAAACTTTTACATTTTGATTAACATGTTTAGACTCATGTGTTAACATTTAAACATAACTTTTAAATTTAACATAAAATAGCAAAACGTAAAAACAGTTAAATAATAAAATGTTAGTGGAACCATTTTAACTATGATTTTAAATGGAAAAAGTGAGCTAAACTATAAAAATGTGTTAGTGACATTTTAAACATTTTATTTTACACTTTTGGCCCCATACCACACTGTCAAAGTGATACATGCTTGGTTAAAATGCATAAACAGATCATCAAAAATAATTGCTTTGGGGACAAAAAAAAGTATAAAGCTTTCCTCAACTTGAAACAACATGTTTCAGTGATATTTTCACCCTTTTTCCTACCAGTAATTGAGCTTTGTTCCAGCCAACTAATAACTTCTTTCATTAATCACTCATTCAGTGCATCTTATGAAGGCTTAAAGCAAGCTTATCAAAAATTAGAGCTTTCAAACTGCTCTATTTAAAACACAGAGGCTGAAAGCAGATTTTAAATGTTAATCATTTTATATGCACAACCTGGGGCCTGTCTCAACCTATAAACTGAAGCTTAAAAAGGTGTGAGCTTAGTCTTGCCTGGACATTGGTTCTGTTTTTTTCTTTCTTTTTTTTTTAAGAAAACCCAAGCTGCAGAAAATCCAATTATTAGCAACAACCCAATTACTTTCCTCTCAGACTCAGTGGCTCAAATCCAAGGTTGGCTTTGCGGATTAGCAAGGTTTACTGATAGACTCCTAAAAAGGGAAACAACAATGTCAAATTTCCTGGCCGCCTGCGCTCTTCCGGGATTTGGAATCGGAGGGTGACATGATTATTGAGAGGTGGAATAATAGAGTACAAAAAGAAAGACTGGAGGAAAGGACAAGGGGCAAATGGAAAACAGTCTGTGGACAGTACATCACACTTATTGGAGGTCAAAAGTGCAAGTAAGGTCTATCAATGGAGACTTAATCACTAAGAAAGTCATATTGACTTTAGAGCCATTTCTAATGCTGTGAGTTACTTGACAACTAAAGCAGCAAAGCATTTGTGAGTCAATTACAGGGGGTGGATACAGTGCATGCTTTGTCCAACACTGAGCACTGACCTTTGACCTGACAAGCCTTCTGACTTCTAACACCTGCAGGACACTTCTCTGCAACTGCAAGTCTGGCTTTTAGTTTAAGATTATTCCATTTTGGGAAATTACAAAGACACAACTACTTTGGTCAAACCTTGAAAAAAAAACGTTATACTGTTCCCATATGACACTGTGAGATCTTGCAAAATGTTAACCATTGGAGTATGGGCTCAAGATGACTTTCAGCTGCTACCACATCAATCTTTAATGCAACATTAACATTTCCCCAAAGTTTTAACCTTTTTTTGTGTTGCTATGGTCACTTATGTGTCAGTTGTAATAATTACTTTCAGATAGTTTTATAGATATTCTGATATCTGATAACTTGTTAAAGCTGAGAAAAATGCAGTGAAATGGAGACTTTACTCAGCAAACTTCGACGCTGCTGCGGCTACTTTTGAACCCTTTGCATCCCCACCTAGGGGTGAGATGCCATCACATAATGAGAGATGACGTTTATGGTCAATGCAGTATAAAGCAGCATAGGCTTATTTTAAGACATTAATATATATCTAAAGCTCGCAGGCCACCTAAAATGTTGTGGTGGGCCACATTTGGCCCACGGACCTTGAGTTGGACACATGTGCATTGTAAGTGTAACTTCACTTTGTGGTGGCTATCTAAAATGATCCTCCAAAGGCTTATCAGTTGTAGATATTTATTTTAAAACAACTTTCTGAGAGTGAAATCGAATTTAAATTTAATTAAAATCTGTCCTCTGATCATGATACATTCAAATAATGCTACAAAGAAACACACATACACACACACAAGAAATGCAGCAAAAATATGATCAACTTTTGAATTTGATGCCAGGCAAAAACAAATTGTTAAAACATACCATAATGTATTACAACGACCATGACATAGACAGAATTCAGGTGATGAAATGACGTGTGAGCGTTCTTTATTCCAAGCTGGAGGGCCTACTTCTACTTCTGTCAAACTGGGTCAAAAAGTAGCTGGAAATGAATTACTCATTAAATGAAACACTTCAATCTCTTTAATAAGGAGATACACGAATGATACGCGCCACCTGCTAAATTTGCAAATATCCCCACTAAAAGCTTTGTAAGCTCCATCACACTAATCGGAGCGGACAGCCACCAAATAGATTCTATTCTGAATTCTCCATCTGAGACTCGGCAGAGCAGGTGAAGTCTTTCGGCAATAATTTACTAGAAAGTACGTCGTTCTGTATTAACGCGTAGGGATTCAATCGAACACCCACTCCATATTGCTCAGCACGGCATAATACGGTAATCTACAGTATTTCTTTCATTATTCCCTAATTAACCTTGTAATAGCCATGTCCTCACTGCTTTGTCGCTTTAATTATCCTGCACCACTTTCATACTGAGATTACATCTGTGTCAGTCAGCTCTCTGTCTCATCACATCTTTCATGAGATCAGTTACTGCTGTTCTTATTCCTAAAGACACTGTTTAATTACCTTTTTATTTTCATCCAAGAAGAACACCGTATTCTGCGATGAGAATATTAATCTCCACAACTTTAAAGGGATAGTCAGGCTAATTTAAAAACAATTTAAGAACAAAGGATGGAGAAAAATGAGGACCCGTTGTTGCGAAACAACTTTTTCAAATCTCACTGAAAAAAAAAAAAGATTTTTGGGTGAAGTAACATTTATTTAATTATTC
>NW_013952957.1:285819-287359 GCF_001266775.1 Austrofundulus limnaeus
GTGTGTGTGTGTGTGTGTGTGTGTGTGTGTGTGTGTGTGTGTGTTGAGCACAGACAGCACTGTTGCCAACTTGTGACTTATTTGCTACATTCAGACCCATCGAGCAACTTTTTTTTGTTAAATTTTATAAAAGCTTCTGATAAATCTAGCTAATATTTTTGGTACTGTTGGAGGTTCTCTGAGACTCCAACATCGCAGCACCTATGTGGGTCCCTCCCTTGATCCAAAGCACTCACAGGTTGTTTAGTCTTTGTGTGGCAGAACCTCTCATCTGCAGCCAGAGCAGGAGGTGGTCACTTAGCATCCAGGCAGTTAATCAAATCAGATTTAATGAAAGTGTTTTGCAATTTCAAGACTTATTAACAAGGTAATAAATAGTCTCAATAACTGTCATAGGACAAGTCCTTTCATTTCATTGAAAGTCTAAATCGTCTTAAAAGCTGAACTGCTTCGAAAAACCGTGAAAGGCTCACATCATATTGTTTTTTGCTGCTCATGTATTTTTAATGTATCAGATTGTTGGTAGTGTACTGAAATATGGGTTTTATTGAACGCAAACCAGAGATGCATCGATGTTACATCAATGCTCACATACATTTACATAGTGAAGTCTGTGTTGCTCAGTTGAGAAAACAAAATTAAACAATGGGCCTCATGCAAGAACAGTTTGTACGAACAGATTTGTTCTTAAGTTGTGCGTACGAGTGATTTAGGAGAATTTGTGGCATTCACCAATTTTTTCGTATTCTAAGAATTTTTTTTCAGATACGAAGAAAATTCATTAGTGGTCCAGATCTGTCGTGTGTTTTACGAGCAGTCAGTCTGCTGTTATCTAGATCAGAGATTCTTAACCTATGGGCTGCGGCCCAATTGTGGGCTGTGACCGCCACCTTGAGGGCCTCAAAAGAACAACAGTTTTTAACTTGGGCCGCAGAGGACCGTGGGACCACATTGATTTTAAATAAGGTGCGATACACTTTCTCACCACTAGTAGCAGTAGTGCGCCACTCAGTTGTTGAACAACTTTTTTAATTTGTAGAAGAACCTTAGAAACCTGCTGAGAATGGAAACCTATTTTAAATGAAAAGTAGAAGCAAAAATGAAAGTAACTCATCAAAAAAGACCAAAGTTTGTCACTAATATGAAGTGCAGCTTTTGTTTTTACCACACAATATTTTAAAAGTTCAAAACATTATCAAATACAGTTGCAGATACAACTATATTTTAATTCTCACTTTATCAAATTCATTTCTGTAGTTTATTTTTAAATATTTTAATGTATTTTAAAGAAACTTTAAATTTGTCAAAAAGCTGTTCTTACTGTTACTGTTTGTCACTAATATGAAGAGCAGCTTCTGGTTCTACCAAACAAAAGTTTAAAAAGGCTATACACTCACCGGCCACTTTATTAGGTGCACCACGCTAGTAATGGGTTGGACCCCCTTTTTGCCTTCAGAACTGCCTCAATTCTTCGTGGCATAGATTCAACAAGGTGCTGGAAGCATTCCTCAGAGATTTTGGTCCATATTGACATGATGGC
>NW_013952957.1:288359-294119 GCF_001266775.1 Austrofundulus limnaeus
AAATTAAACCATGATTTAGAATAATTATCATTTTGTTCCATACGTTGGTAATGTCTGACTGGGCCTCGTGTCACTTTATGTCCAACTAATTTGCCCCCGAGGTCAAAAAGATTAAGAACCCATGATCTAGATGGATTTTCTTCACTTTATATTTCATTAGTTTGATGATATTTTGAGTTTAAAATAAATCACACTCTATAATTATATTGAAAATAGGCTATTATGTTTGAATTGGAATTATAATTTTAAATGTAATAATGTAGACTAACAATATAAATTGGTTAAATTAAGTTAAATTGGCTATTAATCCTGTTGTATAGCACTACAATATTAATATGAAGTGGACTGAAGTTTGGAGACATTTTAAAATGCTTTTTTTCAGAAATGTATCTGACGCGACGGGCGTGTCGGGGGGTGGGGGTGGGTAGCTGTGCGCAACTGCTCTTCTTGTGAATAAATGGAAATTATGCAGCACAGTTGTTTACACTTACTTTGTAAATTAAAAATATTTGACCAAAATATTTGACCAAAGGAAAAGCAGAGCATAACTAGAGAGAAATGAATATGATTTAGATTTTTAATTCTGTGACTTTATACAGCCCACAGGAGATATGACATTAACACCACATTTCATTCCTTGGCTTTAGCAGCTCCTTTAATTCCACAGCTGATGCTGCTAAAAAAAATGACTGATTTTCTTTTCTGGATCTCTGAGAGCAGGACTTCAATCTCTGAACTTGTAAAGTTTTTCTTTTTATTTTGCGATGATATTTATGAATGGACACTTCCTGGTATGTGGGGCAGGAAACGTAGTCTTATGTGGTGTTTTTAGGGTGATAATTATGGAAATCTCCTCTCCGCACGAGCACCTGATACGCATTCATCAGATTATGCAGCTCATTTACACACTTTTCATGAAGATAGAAGAGTTTGTTGAATCTGACGTGACATGTTCGTACGAACCCTTTGTGCGAACAAAAGTAAGAGAAATTTAGGATAAGAATACGAACATGTTCTTGCATGAGGCCCATTGTCATGCAATTAGATAACATTATTTCACACCAGTATGTAAAACAAAGTTGTTTTTTTAGTGTATCAAAATTGAACAGGCCCTTTTTTAACTAGTCACATAAAATGCTGTGGTGGGTCACATCTAGACTGCAGCTTGGACTAAACCAGAGGTGTCCAACTTTCTTTCACTGAGGGGGCAAATGAGCATAATGGTGGCCCTCAACGGGCCAATTGTGATTAACTTCAATATTTTGAGTTTAACTTTGACTAAAAATGAATCATTACGTTCCCTGCTCATTGCTATGACTGAGCACTGCTAACAAACAATAACTGAGCTCTATGTGGTATGTCCTGCATAGAAACAGTGTTTTAACACGTCCTCTTTAAAAGTACTACTGACTCAATGTGAAATAAATAATACAGAAACACTAATAAAAGTAAGAGTTTTACTCACTGTTGGGTTGTGGTGAGTAGCTGTCATCTTGAATTCTGAACTGGGATAGTTGGGAGTTGTAAGTGGGAAATTCCCATATTGCAATATAGCTGGGCTGTAGCAACAGTAGTTGGCAAAAATGCAGTCAAATGGAGATTTTACTCAGAAAATTTTGTCTTTTACTTTTGAACGCTGTGCACCTTCACCTAGTGGTGGGATGCCATCATTCCACAGTTTAAATACGTAATCAACATGCATTATGGGAGATGTAGTTCATGGCTGCTGGCTTTAAAGGAACAGTGTGTAGGATTTTGTCAATTCTTTTAGCCGAAATTGAGATAATCACTAATGACAATAATAAAAAAACATGTCTAATCATTGCAGACAAAGACYTTGTTTTATTATTTTTACCTTATAAAAAGCTGTTTATATCTCCATGGTCGTGGGTCGCCACACAGGCAGCCGCCACCTTGCTCCGCCATCTTGTCTGCGAAGGCTCATGAAGGACAAACTGCGGTGGCGGCATCAAAAACTGTTTTAGTTGTAATACTATAAATGTAATATTTGTTGTCTGTCATTAGCTACGTTTACATGGACAAAAGTAATCGGATTAAACAGCCGTTTGGAATAAAAATGTGTCATGTAAACAGCCCGTTCCAATTATTCTGATCCGATTGAGTTTGATCCGAATGAATTTTTAATCTGAATGAAAAGGGTGGGTTATGTCGATTGATAATCGGAATGAGGTTCATGTAAACACTTAATCTGATCATCTTATTCTGATTGTAGACAACTGACCTGTGTGCATGTCTGCTGACTTTCATTCACCCGGTTAGAGGAGGTGGGACAGCAGCGCTCCAGCTGCGCAGCACCGTGCAGAACTTTTCCTCCTCGCTCTCTTAACAGATGAAAAGGGAGGCAAACAGCAGACGTTGCTTCGCAAAAAATAAAAATAAAAARCACGTATTGCTTCATCTGCAGGCTGCAGCTCAACCGAGGAGTAACGGTGTCTCTACCGTTATTAAAAGCTGACACGGGTCCGTCCTGAGCACACAGAGGAGCTTTGTTTACGTTTGTAACACGGAAGTAGAGCTGAACGTTTACAACACTGCGCATGTCCGGACTTTTATTCTGAATAAAACTCCGGTGCATGTAAACACTTTTCATGATCCGATTGTGTCCATGTAAACAGTACATTCGGATTATTTAATCTGAATACATTTCAATCCGATTAAAAAAATTTGTGCATGTAAACATAGCTGGTATAATTTTACTTAYTAAAGCTCATAATCTTACCACTTGAAACATCACTAACCCTGAAGCTGCTGGTAGACATCGCGGTTGGATTTATCAAAGGTTTTTGACACCTGAGAGACACCGTAGCAACTCATTTGCATTTGGAAGCGGGGGGTGGGGGGAGGACCGGGGGGATGATTCAACCACTAGATGTCGCTGAAAACAACAAATCCTACACACTGTGCCTTTAAAATATAGGCTTATTTTAAGACATTAATATGTTTTTAAGCTCTCTTGGGTCACATAAAATGCTGTGGTGAGTCACGTTTGACCGCGGGCCTTGAAATGACACGTGGCCTAGACAAAGTCTTTTGCCTTTTCTTCAAACGTCATGCTCTGTGACTGATGTCACAGCTGAAAAGTTTGTAACTAATAACTACTACTAACTAATATCAAAGAAAATGTCACTTCAAAAAAGACTACACTATCCCTTTGACTTTAGATGGTTAAAGTGCCTTATAGGTAGTTCAGGTGGTAAATTTTCCTCTTCCTGCCTTTAGATGTCCTTCGCAGGAAAGTGAACAAGCCTGAGTCTGGCCTCTTTGCTCAAGAATAAGCAAAGAAGCAAGAGTCATACCACTTCTTTGCACGTTAGTCATTCAGACAAGACGCTGTCATTAACTGTAATAACGACTGAGTGTGAAGGCTGTGATTCACAGCTTGCGCACCAGGCAAACATTTCTGCCTACTCAGCAGAGCCTCGTTTATGTGCAACAGCATTTTACTCAACTTTCCAGCTCACTATGGACAAAAGTACGGCTAAGTCTGTCTTAGAGGTCATTCTTTGAAACAAGGTTTCGTGATCGCCATCACGTGTTGCCATGTGAAAAAGGAAATAAAAACTGTTGTGTTTCACCAAAGAACTGAAAAAAAAAAAAACAAAGCAACAGTGCAAGTAAGAAAGATATATCTTATGTCATTTCCCTCTAGACATACAAGCAGTGGAGCATTTAAGTCGCTAGACATTCAGCCAAGACTCAGACAAGTGAATTTATGTGTTAAGTTGGTGTCTCCCCTCCTTCCCTCACACCGTCTCCAAGTCCCAGCGCAGAGAGCAAGTTCCATTAGGAATTTCAAGTTGAATTAAGGTGCTTGGGGAGGACACATTAACACATGTGCCGCTTCTGAAGTTAAATGTCAAAATGGGAATGAGGCCTATGACTTTATATTCCATTAGCCACCGCCTCATGTTTCCCTGCTGTGTATCTAAATAAATCATCAAGACAGCCTCCAAAACACGAATCATCTTTTCACAATAATAGAAAATTAATGGCTTTGCTTGGGTAAGTAAATTACACCGAGAGCATCCCACAGCTGAAATCACTGCTGAGAGATGATGACAAAGGATACATTATAGGCCGCAGCAAAAAGGGACTCGCTCAACCGGAAAATTCCGAAATCTGAATAAAATGTTGGGGCTTTCAAGCTCCTTACAATCACCTTGCATGAAAGTCTAATTCAGTTTGCCTTCTAATTAATTCATAAGCCATTAGTAACATATTTTTGCAACAAAAAGCCCCTGACAATAGAAAAAAAAACAGTGTTTGGGAGAGGCACGTGCAATTAACATTTAAGCATGGACGATTAAAAAGGAGTTTTAAAATATAGCTCAGAGGAGGGTCTTGAAAGATGCAAAGAGCTGAACTATTTTATGGGGTATTAGCCAGATGTATTTAAATAGAGCTAAAAAAAAAAAAACAACCTGTCACAGATATGCTAACACCTGTCATGCTAAATCATGGACACAGCCAACTGCTATCAGGATATAAAAGGATCCCGAAGCTTTTGTGAGCCTCTTTGTTTCACTGTAAGCTGCAGCGCTGATAAGACTCGGCTTAAAATGAGATATGGAGTATAAAATGAGTCTTTGACAAGAAAAGAATAAAAAAAAAGACACTGTAAATTATTAAAGGCCTAACAGTCCTGGAAGGAATGCATATCACCCACTGCCTTTCATGCCAGAGTTTCAGACTAAGAAGTTAGGATAAAAAGAAATTATAACATTTTGGTCAAACCTTGTAAATGATCTTATTTACAGCCTCATGAAATCCTGCATGTGGTAGCCCACGTGTTGTAGATGACTCTCAGTTACTACCATACCGAATTATAGCTCAGTATCTGTAAAGTGAATTGAGCTAAAGCAGCTTTAAATTAAACAGGTTTCTGAAGGTTTCCTGTAATCTATCAATTAGAGATTTTTTCTAAAAGACAGACTGAGTTGATCCTCGTCAATAGACGGTGAGGTACGTGTGGGACACTTTCCATATCTGTGAACTCTCTTCCCCACACATTTTTCATCCATTACAACTGTTCAGTTATGTATTTAGATGTCGTAATGTGTTTTTTCCGAGCCGTCTTTAAATGCACCATGAGCTAATGTTGGTGTACACCTGCTTCTGTAGAGCTGTATCGTGTGGGTTTGGAAACAATTTTTAAATTGTTTATTCATTTTATTTAAAACCAAAAATCTTATACACATTAAAAACAAAAGATATACACAACATATATACACAAAAAATAATGTATATGTATATACAATTTCAGAACCGTCACGCAGAACAGTTAGTCACAGGATATAGCTCTGTGTTATTTTACCATGTGTCTGAGAGGGTGTTGTTTCAACACTGTTTCCTCGTGGTGTTGGCCACCGACAGTAAGCCCTCTCTGCTGTTCAAGAAAATAACAAACTCTTTAGGGAATTTTCTTTACTGTAATACCAGATGATGTTCTGCCCCTGTTTTAAATGATAAGCTATACCTTCTGCTGTTCAAGAAAATAACAAACTCTTTAGGGAATTTTCTTTACTGTAATACCAGATGATGTTCTGCCCCTGTTTTAAATGATAAGCTATACCTTCTGCTGTTCAAGAAAATAACAAACTCTTTAGGGAATTTTCTTTACTGTAATACCAGATGATGTTCTGCCCCTGTTTTAAATGATAAGCTATACCTTCTGCTGTTCAAGAGGATGAAGACTGGTATATTATTAGTTATTAGCGGTACTGCATTTTAAATTTAAAA
>NW_013952957.1:295119-302638 GCF_001266775.1 Austrofundulus limnaeus
GGATTACATCGCTTGCTATGCGATAAACCTCCTCTGGTTTCTGTGCAGAAGCTTTACCGGCTTGCTTTCCACATGTTTAAAATAAATCTTTATTGCCACAGTACAAACAACAAAATCAGAAAGAGACATTAGACCAGACCATGATGCAGGCTCTTCCCATGTAAGGACAGATTATAACTAACTACAATAACTATAAGTAGGCTGGTATCAGGACAGGGCTTTCAAAGATATTTTAGAATTACTCTTAATCCCACTCCAACATATTTGTTAGTTTGTTATTATTTCTACTTAGGTTCAAAAGAAAAATGTAAGTGATAACAGTATTTTGTATTATAGTTAGTTAAGAAATGACTGATTGTTTTAATTCAAAAGCAAAAAAAAAAAAAAAAACTGGCATGAATGTTTAAAGATGTAGTTAAATTTTAGACATTTCTGTTTATTGGTGAACAATTTATTTTCAAATATTTGACTATTGCATTATTTGTGTACTTTAAGGCAGCAAGTATGGGTCATGTCATTTTTCTTTAGCACAGTTTTGCACCTTTGTGTTAAGCATGAACACGGCACTAGATTGGCTGGTGTGTTATACAGGAATACAAGTTAAAAGGGGAATGGACATTTCTCTTTTTTGTTTCGAAAAAATATCGAACCGTGAGACTAAAGTATCGAACCAAACCGAACCGTGAATTTCCTGTATCGTTGCACCCCTAATATATAAGTGTGTATATATACAGTATATACTGTATAGCAGGAAAACAATAGTGTGAATCCTGACTCAGCATTCACACAATAAACCTAAACATGATATAATTATTTTCCAGCATAGGGTTTAATTCCATAGTGGCGAAAGAGCTAATAACATCTTATTTCCACAGATAAACACATTTCTGTTTCTGGCACATGAATTATTAGCTCAGATGCAACGAGCTTTTTACTTTTTAAACAGGATGAGCAAGCTGAAGCTGGAAAGGCAAAGGGTTGGTTGTGAACCAACACAGGTTACACAGACAGACCCAGGATGGATAGCACCAGAGGAGTCATAAATAAGTCACACAGCCCCTGGACCTTCCTCTGAAGGCACAGACTCTGACATGGAGCTTTTTCCCTCTGATAGCACTGAATTATCTCAGAGACCAGGGGATTTCAAATCCATGGAAGAAGGTATATACTGTGAATATCTTATCCATCTCTGTTGATCAGACAAACCAGGCAACTTCAGCCATTTTCCTGCAGCACTGGCTTAGTTTATCAAAGCTTTTGTTTTCTTGTGATTTTCAGTAAGCCAGCATGGTGCAGGTGATTTTTTTTTTACCACCAGTTCAAATAATGTCTGTGTTTGAACATGTATGGCCTGAGAGGCAGAGAGGTCAGGAGCTCACTTACCATATGTGCCTAAACAGATGGCAAATAAAGGATCACTATAATAAAGTACATATAATTGATTCATTTGTTTTTTCCTTTTGTCAACCATAGCAGTAACTTATGTTAAATAAATAAATAAAATTTTAAATCCAACCTTATGAATGCACATCACCCACAGTTCTGCATGGCAGAGTTTCAAACTAACACCCTCTTATAATGAAGGGACATACATCCATTTTGGTTAAACCTTAAAATAATGTTAAATACAATAGTACTAGGAATAGGTGTTGAGAATGACTCGACTACTACCACATCTAATTTAGCTTGATATGTGTAAATTTGACAGTGTAGTAATTTTTGTGCTTTATAAGGTCCATTGGCCATAGCAATAATTTTGAATCAGGTTGATCTCAAATGACAAACAGTTGTTAATTTAAATCCAGCAATTACTGCTTGAGAGTTTCATTAAAATCACTCCAGTAGTTCATGAGGTACACTGATGTAAATTTGGTCCAACCTGCTAGCCTACGCTAAAGATGGAATGAAAAAAAAAATCAACCACACAATTTTTTTTGTACATACTGTAATGCTAATGATTTTAAAGAATATACAACCTATGGCTTGTCCCTGGCATATATACATACAAAGTACCTTATACAAGGGTACGACTGTTTTTGACAGATGTTAGTGTAACTAATTCCAAAATTATACACAACATGTTGGAGCAAAAAGAAAAAAAAATGTATAGGTCTTCTGGACGGGTTCTTCTCTAATGAAACGTTTTGTCTCTCCTCCAAGAGACTTCTTCAGTCTAAGAGTTTCAGGCAAAATTCGGGCTTTTAAGCACTGCCTCCATGTGACTGATACTCACATCACATGGCTATCGTTGACACCTAATTAACATCTATTGTTAACAGGGGGTGGAGTGATACTGGCAATAGCAGCACTGTAGGAGGGGGACAACTGAAAACAGAGGCCTCCACCTCTGTTTAATGATGGACGGTCTTTCTTCACAAAAATGGCTTCTTTTACTCCTCTCTCAAACCAACGTTCCTCTCTATCAAGAATGAGAACATCCTCATCTCTGAAAGAGTGACCGCTGGCCTGTAAGTGAGTGAAAACTGCAGAGTTCTGGCCATTAGAATTAGCTCGTCTGTGTTGGGACATTCTTTTGAACAGTGGCTGCTTTGTTTCCCCGATGTATAACTGGTCGCAGTCCTCCTGGCACTTAACAGCAAATACAACATTGCTCTGTTTGTGCCGGGGCACCGGATCTTTGGGGTGAACCAGCCTTTGCCGTAATGTGTTTTGGGGTTTGAAAGCCACTGGGACATCATGTTTAGAAAATAAACATCTCAGTTTCTCCGAAACACCCGCAACATACGGAATAACCACTGGTTTGGGTCTGAGTTTGGGGTCTTCATTTTCACCTGAAGGTTGCATGGAATCCTGTCTGTGTTTCCTGTCTGCTTTCAAGAAAGCCCAGTCAGGATAACCACACTGCTCCAGGGCCTGTCGTGTGTGTGATTTCTCTTTCTCCCTGGCTCACACCATTTTTTTCTTTTTGATTTTTTACCTGGATTACTGAGATGCATCAGGACATGTTGGAGCCTATTGTGACAAAGGCAGCTGTTACATCATAACTTACGACATCAGTGTATGAAAAAACAAAGTAAATACCCTGGTGTAAATCACATAACTTTGGTGTAAGTTTCTAATAAGTTGCCAGCATGCTGATATACTACAATGGCGCACGCGCTTTGATGCTATCATCATTAAATGGACGTTATTAGTCCTGTTATTAGTTATTACTCTATGAAGATGTCCTCATCCTTGATAGAGAGGAACATTGGTTTGAGAGAGGAGTAAAGGAAGCCATCTTTGTGAAGAAAAAACGTCCACCATTAAACAGAGGCCTGCGTGTCCAATTGTCCTCCTCCTACAATGCTGTTATTGCAAGTATGACTCAGCCCCCTGTGAGCAAAAGGTGTGAATCACGGCCCCAAGGATACCAACACAAATAGGGAAAGAGAGACAAAAACAAGGGGACGTTGAACCCCGCCTACACTCACTACATACACATAACAAAACACCAAATAACCACAGCTGAAACATCCAAACCAATAAGTCAGGTGATGGGGCACATGACCCTCTATGAACAATAGAGCTAATCAAGCCTATTAGGTGATGGCCCTCTTTTGCATGTGACTAAATAGAGCTAATAAAGCCTATTGTTAGGCGATGGCCCTCTTTTGCATGTGACTAACCTGTTTGTCCATGTGGAGGCAGTGCTTATAAGGCTGAGTTCACCTGAAACTCATCAGACTGAAGAAGTCTCTTGGAGGAGAGACAAAATGTTTCACTAAAGAAGAACCCATCCAGAGGACCTACTTATTTTTTTTCTTTTTGATGTTATTAGTCGTTATCAGTCCCATAGAGTGGCTTCAGACTGTACCAACTGTGCCACCTAGTCGGTTCTCCGTCCCAAAGAATGGCTTCAGACTGTCAGCTGGTTAGTATGAATCGTAAAGCCAGTAAGGTTTTTTATGCAATCTGGTTAATATGAGGCATAAAGCCAGTAAGGTTAATTTTAGAGAAAATGTCATGGGCTACGATAAAGTAGACCACTGTTGCAGGCCCAATGTAGGGCAATGGGTAGCGCGCCAGACCAGAGTGCAGAAAAGCCAGGACCGAGACCAGGCACGGGCAGCGAGAGCACCCCCATCCCCCCATCCCCACCCCAGACAAAAAATTCATTAAAATATATTTTTATTTACACATTCAGTGTCATTGATATATTAAACCACTAGGGGACACTGTCAGGACAGTCTATGGGACTGATAACTTGCTAGACTGGACAGTCTGAAGCCATTCTATGGGACTGATAACCGTGAATAACATCCATTTAATGGACTGATAAAGTCAGAACCCACTGTTGCCAGCTAACCCTAACCCTACATGTTGTATGGAGGGTTGGATGGTAGTCGGATGGAGTTTCCATTTCCTGGGTTTTTCATGATCATTACATTCTTGAGTCAAAAACTCTGGGTGGGCACCTACTGTTAACAGCTGGTTCATTTGTAATGCTAAGTGTTTATTGAAAGCTGAAATTTACACTTGCATAGACTTTTACATGCTTATACATGCCTATTTAATAGGTTTATGAGTTTTTCCATCCTGCGTCACTATTATGTATCTAGAAACAGTGGGCTCGGATGATAAATATATCCCTCCTATAAGCCCATGGACTGTAAGCGTGGATCATGTCAGACCCTGCTGCAGTCCAGTTTTTCATACCAGAGACTCTGTCTTGGATGTATGCCACAGTGAGGGACACTGGTTCTTGTTCTGGGAGATTGTTCTTGTTCTGGGAGATTGTTGTTTCAGATCTTAGATCCCACAGCCATGAGACACTATCATTGTGTGATGTCTCATCTCATGCTTTTCTAGTATTGCTCAGTCTCAGCTCTGGGTAGATCTATTCTCTTCTTATTCCCTTGACATCGAGAGTACACTTTGAATGATGTGGTGCGGATTACCATGTTTATTCTCTTGGTTTCTACTACTTGAGAGTACCTCTTAAGGCAAGTAACCAGAACTTTGAGCCGTTGTTTGGCAATCTCTAGAGCCTCAGGTATGGTCATGCTATGTTTTTTTTTTCATCACACCTTTGGCAGATTTCTCTATGAGTTACCTTGGTTTTAGCTTTCAGCTTCCTCTTCAGCAGATTATAATGATGTTGATTAATCATTAGTCAGTCTTTACATATATAAATATACAATCTATAGATTGATAGAAATAGATAGAGAGATTGATAAAGATACAGATACAGAAATACCCGTGTTTTATTTATCTTTCAGCAGTGCAAACACAGAGCTTTCTGTTTTAAACCAAAGGGTATTTACAGAATAATCTCATGGTCATTGACTGTTTTCAATGAAATACCAACCTGAGATGGTGAAGGGTTTTTTTTCTCCCTGACTTTTTGAATAGCCTTTCAGGGACCACTGTGAGACAGTGGGTAGCAGAGAGGAGATCTTTGGCATTTTCAAGTAGGAAAAAGTCCAAGCTGGCCCTTACATTCAGAAATAACACAAGTTCTTAAACTATTGACTGTACTGAAGCAGTAGACTTCAAAAGGTCTTCTGACCTGTTTGCTGAGAAGCCTCAAACAAGTTTTTTTTCTCTTCTTCTTTTTCTTCCCCTCCCAGTACTATACGTTTCATTATTAATATGTTTTTTCTCAAGTTTCTCTCTGACCCAAGACATTAAATAAAACATTGTATGGTTCATGAAAGATTATGAAAGAGCAGAACGTAAGCAGCAGGAGGTGTAAACTCAGCACAATTCATTCTGGTATATAATGTCAATGCCAGCAACCCCCCCTCACCCTACCTCCATGCCCTGCAGGCATATTGGCGGAACTACCAATGGATGCTAAGCTTTTTCCGACAAAGCTCTGAAGATAAAGTATCTTCCTTTTATCCCTTCTGCAAATCAATTCTGGGCCTTACAGCAAAATCCCATAAAATAACTTCAAACACCACTACTTACTCCAAAAATTTGTATTATGGCTATTTCTCTTTGAAGCCTTACCAGTGAAGTTTTGGAGGAAAATGATTTAAGTGTTATCTGCTAAGACATCAGCATGTCAGCACTTCACCTCAGTTTTTCTTCACATGTCAACCCGAACCTTGTGTTTCTCAGTCTGTGTTTGGTTTTTGATTGCTTCTAAGCATCCAGAGCTGGTGATAAATACAAATGCTGCTTGTAAATTTAATGGCTGCGGTAAGTGCAAACAAGACGGTACGAAGCCCTGCCGGTGCTTTGTGCTTCACTCGGCTCCTGAAATATTCATTCTCTTCACTCCTCTTCAACAATATGATGGAAACTGAGGCTGATGAGAGGAGTTACTGAAATGTGGGTGTGACTGGAGTAGTCTCAGTGTTGGACTAATTAGCTGAAATCAAAAAGACCCTGTTACCATGAAGTAACTATAAATGACCGAACTGTACGTATTCAGATAGTAGAGAAAACTATGCCTCATTCTATTAAAGAATGGATGAGTTTACCTTTAATTGAGACAAACGGGTCCATGTCTTAAAAATATAGAACAAAAACATGGTATAAAAAATATATTTTTTTATTGTATGAAGATAAAATACAACAATTTACAGGCAATTGTTCAGTGGTTCTGAATCTTGAAAAATACCTGGTGTTGCTTAGTGTTTTGACAGTCAAAGACTTATAATCTTTTTTTTCCCCTTGGGGTGGGGGAATCAAACAAACAGTATTCTCAATATTACAGAGGAAAATTGGAGCCAGAGAGAGAGAGCAAATAAAAAATAAAAAAATCTTACATTCTGACGTTTTTCCCTTACAATTCTGACTTTAATCTCAGAATTTTGTGGGAAAAAGTCAGAATTTTTCATTTTATTATAAGAATTCTATCCATTGATCCTTTAAAAAAGGTTTTTCTTAGAATTCTATTAATTGATCATTTTCTATTTTTTTTTCTTAGAATTCTGAGAGAAATTGTTTAATTCTGAGAATTCAGGAAGAAAAAAACAAACAAACAAGGAATTCACACGTTTGAGATTCCATCCATACAGGAAAGCTGTCTTTACAAGAAAACCTTTTGCCTAGCAAACAAGGCAACATTTTTTTTAAATACTGTACATTCAACAATACAGAAACACAGGAAATGACCCAAACACTGTAATAACTATAGCAGGCCTGTATGTGATGCTGCAACACTGCCACTAAAATACACCACAGACAGTAAAGAAGACATGGAACAGATGTTCCAAACTGTAAACACAGGTAGAACTTCTCCTTTGTGTCCCATTAAGTTACTCATAGCTCCCATATGTTTTAAATATGCTGTATGTCTATTGTTGGTCCTTTCTCTGCATTGTTTACTTTGGTATATTTAGCTCAATAAACTGATTAAAACCTTTTTTGGCCTTGGATTATTTCTCGTGATATTAAAGCTGCTGTATGTAGTTTTTTGGAAACCCAAAAACTTAGAAAATTTTGAACAGAAACAACCTTGTAGTCCTTCCCTCTGCTCTCAGCTCCCCTTCCTAGGCTCCTCCCCCACAGCAGGGCCCAGAGCCGTGAACGCGCACGCTTGTAAACAAGAGGTGATCTCACC
>NW_013952958.1:0-292 GCF_001266775.1 Austrofundulus limnaeus
TTCAGGACTAGCGGGCCCAGCCATAGTCATGCACATTTCTCCTGCTTCCAAACCATGATGCAGGATGCACATCCGGCCTAACACAGCGCAGAGATACAAACTCGTGCTGGCCTCTGTGCTGTGGTCCTGTTGTGTCTTGCAGCACCCGACCGTGCCGTACGATGACGGGACCGGTGGGCACAGCTGCCAAGCTGCTGGTCTACAGCTTATGAGGAAGAAAAAAGGTCGCCGTCCGGCAGACCGTTTGCTTCAGTGACGAAGACCATGGAGGATGAAGATTCCAGTACTGGGA
>NW_013952958.1:1653-4009 GCF_001266775.1 Austrofundulus limnaeus
GTTTTTACAGTCTTTATTTTACAGTTAAAATATATGTTTATCATATAAAGTCTAATGTTACAGCTACTCGGGGATCCCTTTAACTCGATTCTAGTAGTTTCAACAATCTCCTCGCATGTTTTCTTTGCTTGATACAWGCCAATAAACGGACCTTTGAAACAGAGTAACATCTTCTCCACAACCATAGAATGTGTCTTTCACATGGTAGTTTAACAAATGAGAAACAGTTAGGGTTAAATAACTTGTTGTCATGAGAGGCTTTGGATGGGCAATGTTTTAATATTAGGTTTATTTATGTTGTACGAATCTTGTGTTTATTTGCTACTTGGGTTTTCATTTAATCACTACCTTGTGTTTCCTTAGTGCTATCAGTCACTTATACTCAATTACTTTTGCTCCCTCATACGAGCCATACCCATCTACACATGATCCTTGTTACACCTGTCCCAGCTGCAGCCTTTTCCCTCATCAGCTTCAGTCCTGTCAGCTGTTGTGTCTTCTTTCTCATTGGAGCATTGTGCATCTTACATGCCAAGCCAGGTGTGTACTGTGCCTCTTTGTGCCTCCCTCTACCTGCGCTCCATTTGTAAGTTTTTGTTTTCTGTCTGCATTCTGAGCTCAATACTCCTACATGATCATCACATAGTAAAGGACTCTGCAGCCTCAGTCAGAAGCCGAACATGATTCCTGGTCATGTGGTGGCAGGAGGTTCCCTTCCTGCTGCTGTACACGTCACAGCACAGAGTGGATTCTCCACTCTGATATCTGTCGTTTGGCCACAAATCTGTTTTGGATAGAGTGCCACACTTTTCAGCAGACAGGTTCCTCYRTGCACAGTGTCTGTTTTTCTCAATCCAGGAGTTTTTGGCCATAAGTGTGTCTGGAAGAGTCACGCAGACGAACATGCTTTTTGAYTGCCTTGGACAGCCGCTCCTCAAAACTCTCCATGTTGTTTGGACACACAGCAGTACAGGTCGCTGCAAAATCCCCTCATTGTTTTCTGAGGGCTTTTCTGCATAAACAAACACGCCCAGAAACTTCTGACCGATCACACAAAACCACACAGTTCTTGGCACGTTGGCTTGTGAGGAAAAGTTCGGCTCAAGAATTTGTGGGACGAAGCTTCTCTGCAAACAAAATGATGTAAAAATTGTCACGCAGTTGCATCAAAGGATGGGATTGGATGGAGTACGAGGGGCTCTTAGGTCAGTGGTGATCAGTTCGAATCCAATGCACGCAATGAGTTGTTGTGTATTAATTATAGAGCTTCCTCAACTACCAGAAAATCAGATTACTAAAAGTCCTTTTTTTCTGCCCTACACTTCTATTTGAGAATGCAATGTCCTGTACTAAAAGCAATTTAAAGAAATAAAATAGTTTGAGGCTCAGGATGGGGAGTTTAACAGCAGTATATGTACCAGAAACAAAAGACTGACATTTTTTAAAARATATTGAAAAACCGCAATACCTTATAAAAAGGCAATTGCACACATTTTTCCCCTACTGGTTTTTTACACTTCCTTCAGTTCCTATTCTTCTCACACATTCTGGGTCTGCTTGACAAAAAGAAAAATCAACCATGMAGACTCTGCGGCTTTTAATGGACCTAAAGCATGAAACTGAGAAACCTCAGAGCCTTGTAGTTTTCTGATTGAGCCTCAGATGACAAGCTAGACTTTGGAAAATTGCAGACATCAGTTTGCGTGAGCATGCAGGAAGTTGCTTCATCATCTCACAGATGCACTGTGTCAACAAGCGAGGGCACTAATTGATTTAAGGTTGCTAAATTGTGTCCTAAAGAACGAGTGGCCCCCGTTTGGTTCCTTTTCTTTCTTTTGATTTGGACTTTATTTATTTGCTTTTGGCGTGGACACAGCTGGKCTCAATGAGCCGATAGTTCCGTGAATGTCTGGAGTGCTTGGGTGAGTTTATTTTCCTTTCCTTCAACATGTCTTTTTTATTCTGTGGAAGTGCTTGAAACCTCAATGGTGGCTGCACAGTAGGGAGCTTCGAGCAGTGTGCACAGTCTGCTATAAGACAGGAGGTGTGGGATAAGACAAAAAAAGGGTGGAATGGTGGAAATGGAAGAGGGTGCAATAGTTTGCTTTAAAATGATGATCAAAATAGGTTCTACTACAAACAAAATTAAAGACCAAGTAAGAATAGGATACAGATTGAAATCCTGTAGAGCAGTGGTTCCCAAATGTTTTATCTTCTGACCCACAAAATATCCATGGCAAAAACTTGTGACCCCAAATATTACTGGTCTGAGTACACAAACTTTGTTAATAACCCTAAAAACACAGGCTTTTTGACAGTCTAAACAGCTTATACACAAATACAAATACTTATTTAT
>NW_013952958.1:6019-7374 GCF_001266775.1 Austrofundulus limnaeus
GTGATGCTGTAATTCTGAGTGTTTTATGTGCTGCAGAACAGGAACCTGCTGTAAAACAGCAATTATGCTGAGTCTGGCTTGATTTTTAATAATCTTTTCCTATTAAAAAATAAATCAAATCGAATCAATGAAGTGAACATTAGTGTCTATTAGAGCTTCAGTCACTTTCCACACGTGATGAATGATGTCATGAAGCTGAGAAGAAGTTCAGCTGAGAAGCTAATTATTGCAACTTTCCAATTACAATCACAATTCTGAAAACTTTTGGAAAGTTGTCTAAAAATATAATTAAACCAGAAGGCAACGATTTGCAAATCTTTTAAAGACACATTTTATTCCCAAAGAAGCACATCAAATAATTCAGCAATTACATTTTACATTTTTTAGTTAAAAACAAAGCTAATTTTTAAATGTTATGACGGCAGGCATCTGAAAACAGTTGGAATAGAGCTCTGTTTCCCTCTGTGAAGCGTCTCTAATACCAGCAGCCTGTGAACATTAAGGAACTGACACCTCCTGATGATTGTTTTCACTCTGCTCTCGTGGTTATCTCATGCTCGATATGTCACCTTTTCCTGACTAATTCGGTTTACTGGTGAGATCTTTTTGAAGCTTYGTGAGCTCGCTGTGAACCTTGTGTTTTCCTATAGAAGAACACACAGTAAATGTCAGGAAAATCCTAGTGAGACACCTGAATTTCATTTAAAGATTGATCAAAGTCACTTTAATTGATGGCTGGTGTGTTACCAACAGTAATTTAGTTAAAAGATGAATAGTARATGACCATAATGAATTTCAGGAGTTTTTTTTAAATATTGTTGGTATAAACAGGTTGTGTAACAAAGACAGCAAAACACCAGTTAGAGCCTCTAACTCAGAGGTGTCCAAAGTGGGGCCCGTGGGCAAAAATTGGCCCGCCAAGCAACTTGATTTGGCCCACCAGCAGTTGTCCTGGTTATTAGATTGAGACATTTAGATTAGATTTAAGCCCATATCTAGATTTGCACACCTTATAAGAACTACATATACTAAAATTTTAAATGTGAAAAGTCCCATGAGCCTTTGCTGCTTGAGGATACGTTGAATTTTCTCCATGTCCATGGGCTGAAAAGAAAAAAAATGTGGGCAACCACACTGGCTGCTAACTTAATCCTAAAAAATAAAACAACTTTACTTTGCATTTTATATATTATTGCATTTGGCCCATGGCCCTCAGACTGATTTGAATTTTGGCCCTTTCAGGAAAAATGTTTGGGCACCCCTGCTCTAACTATTTATTTATTGTTATTTTTTATTGGGTAAAGTTCTGTCACTCAACTTATTGAAGCTTGTCCTCTAATGAATTTATATATATA
>NW_013952958.1:8546-9692 GCF_001266775.1 Austrofundulus limnaeus
CATGCACACACACACACACAATACAAATATATAGTATACAAAAATTCTATGCGTCTCCTGGGGGCTAAGCCCCCCTTGTCCTTAAAACCTAGTGACACCCCTGCTAGCCAATATGGCAAAGCTACCTGCAGCAGTAGACACTGTGCAAAAATTGTGGGAAAAAACTGGACACATGCTCTAGGTGGAATAATATTCAACTCTCAGGCCTGCCAAAAGGCTCAATAGGTCCATGATTTTTGCAGAGTTTATTGCAGATATTTTAAAAACTTGTTGGGGCTTGAAGAGAGAGCCTGCCTGGACAGAGTCCACTGTAAACTACATCCTGGACCAAGGGAGGACCAGCTGCCCAATCATAAAACAGACATTTTCTAACCAGTAATATCATTCTGTGTCATGCTGCTGGTTTCCTGCAGCTACATAATGAGAAAAAAGGGTAAATTTTCCAGATCATTACCCTGATCACTTACTTAACTGATTATGGTATTACATTAAACACAGACCCATGTATTCACATTAACTTATTTATTTACAGTGTTTTTTAAATTTTACCTGTTCTTTCAATTTTACAAGGACATTGCTGACTGAACATATTTCTTGATTRGTTTGAGGCTTTATATATATAATTTTAGTCTTTCAAAAAGGACAGCTTATCCACACATTCCTTCAGTTTTTTTTCTTTGTATATTTAAACCACACACAGTGTAGATATTGTTTTAAATTTGGGAGAGGTTTCATTGTTCTGAATTTGTGGGGCTGTTTGTTTATTTACTGTAGTTCCAAGAGGAACTACAGTAAATAAAGAAAACTTCATTTCTGGACATTTATGGTTTGATTTCTTTGTATGTATGGATCACTTGAGTTGTTACTGACATCTGGTGAAAATTTCATGTCATTAGCAAATCTAGTAATATATTTACTGAGAAAAATGGTGACGTGTTCAATACTTATTTTACCYGCTGTAACTATTAACTCCAACCACACCAGGTGGTGATATCTTCAGCTGAGCCATAAACGGAGAACAGATCATCATAAAGAATTTCAAAAACATCATCAGAAGAAGCAAAATATCTGCACAGGTCTGTAAATATTCCTCTAAAATACTCTGTATTGAACATGTCACCATTTTTCTCAGTAAATATATTTACT
>NW_013952958.1:11204-12458 GCF_001266775.1 Austrofundulus limnaeus
CACACACACACACACATCCCAATATCTCAGTCAGATCTACTTTACGAGTACCACTGGTGGTGGTGCTAAAAATGCAATCCCAATGTGTGTGGGTCACTTTCTCCTTCAATCCACTCTCATCCACATTCAGGAAAAACAATAGGGACATGCATCCGCCTGTGAATGGGGACAGTGTGTCAGACRAGTTCAAAGACAGATGAGAGGACAATCATCAATCATCTCTTCATGGGCTCAGAGGGGGCACTGGAGGAATGTGGTGAGGGGCAGAGGACAGAGGGGCGAAGTAAAAGAGGAGGTGGTGACCCTCTACTTTGATTTCTCATTTTTACTATGACTGATCAAAGCGACGGCGTCTGATAGGAGCCAGTTCCAGGTTGTTTGAGGATTTTGTAGATAATTAAAAGCCTATAATTCTGMTGAATATTTTATTATTTCTAAAACAGCTTTAAGACTTAATATCTTTTGAATTATTTTTGATCATTTCGTTCTGGCAGTATGTTTTTTAGTCTTTGTATCAGTCGTCTTGTTATCCCTGTTTGCTGGGTTGATTTTCTGTAATGAGAGCAGTTACTGTGTCCACATGTAAAGCATGTACTCCTCTCAGAGGGATGCTCACGGTAAACAAGCTGTGATAAAACTACTACTGTAGCTCTGTGGTTCTGCTCCAGCTCGCTGTCCTCAGTCCCTAACCACCAGCACCACACAGTCCTCCACCCTGTCCAAAATCCACAATAAGACACTTGTCTCCTGTCCCTCTCCTGGACAGGAATAGCTATAGCACCRTCCTGTTCCGCAGGAATCTTGCCCATTTTGTTTCCATCTCACCCCACTACTGCCTTTCATTAAATTTTTACTCTTTCCTCYACTAATGTGTTCACAGGCTGTACAGGACGGTCAATCCAGAAGTGAGTTTATTGATATGTTTCATTGGAATCACTGACCTGTGAATGATTAGAGGTTTTTCATGCATTTTTGGAACTGCACCGATATTAGCAGACTTGTTGCTGTTTCAGCCATTCTAGCATCAAAACGTTCAGCTTGTTCAGAACATTACAGCCATGATTTTGGCTGTGGTAACTTTTCTATTTTTTTTCCTAGTGCTGGGCGTAGATTACAAATTTTAATCGCAAATAATCTCAAGATACAGTATTTTTGCAATTAATCGCGATTAATCACAATAATTTGTTTGGTTTTTTTTAGAAACAATGGGCCTCATGCAAGAACCGTTCGTACAAACAATTTGTTCTTAAGTTG
>NW_013952958.1:20049-21637 GCF_001266775.1 Austrofundulus limnaeus
TGTATATATATATAATTCATAAATTTATGCTTTCTGTCTTTGTTCATTAGAAAACTAAGCCAGCATTTTAGTTTGCAACAGAATTATGTTGATGGAAAATCTATTAAACAATCATGGTCAAGGAAATTTTGCATGCTTAAGACAACCTACAGTCCTTTATTGTTTTTATGATGGTTTGGAATGTTATTTTTATTATAGGTGTTATTATAGATGTGTTATTCTTATAAGTTTTTAATATTTTTATTTTATTATCAAAAATTTGCAGTTCTCASTTTTTCTCTGTGGTTGAACGAAGCTGTGAAATCTCGCCTTGTCTCTTATGAGGCAATCACGTAAAGGCTGGTGTTTTGTATCACCTCATTCCTCACCATTCTCAAAGGAAAAGGGAGATAAACATAAGCGAGGCTCTAAATTGTTTTACTCTGTCTCAGTCTCTCGTATTATTTCTGTCAACTTTCCTCTCCCACATTCTTGTCCTCTTTCTTCACTTCTGTCTTTTCTATCTGTCTTCATCTTTCATCTCYTTCCTTCTTTTTCTCGACACTCTGCCAGCCAGACGTTTTAAGCTTTGGGGTGTAACCTCAAGACTCAGGTTGTAATAACACAACTATGATATACTTGGACCTCATCTCAAGCCAAAACTCTTGAGACCAAGAGAGGTAAATAAAGAAAGACAGAAATAGTGAAAGAGAAAGACAGACAGAATAATATGAGACGGGAGAGACTGAGCAAGATGTAGATTCTCGGAGACTCTTACTGGGCCATTAGGACTCAGTGTTTTATCTGGACCAGCTGGAGCTCTCAGTGAGAAACTTAAGTCATCAAAAACTTGCTAACATTCCAAGTCTAAACCAAACGGCACACCGAGGAAGGACTGAACTCTTTCTCTATATGTTTATTGCTAAGTTCAGGCAAAAGTGTTATWGACTTTAACAAAAAGTAAAGATTGCCGTCCCAAAACTGTAACCCTACTAAATCATAACCAATGTAGTTTTTTTTTTAATGGTAAATTGACTGTACTTATATATCGCCTTTCATCCAAGATTACTCAAAGTGCTTCACACTACAATCTGTCCTCATTTACCCGTTCATACACACATCTGTGGAGATCAATCAGTGCTTAAATCACATTCATACACTGATGGGACACAGAGAATAGTGGGGGAACTGAACTGCCAACATTTGCATTGGAGGACAACCCCACCCCCCCTAACCACTCAGCCACAGCTGAATTGAAAATTTCATTCACTAAAGTTTAGATAATAAAAAAATGTATGCAGACGTATTCTTTTATAGTTCACACCAAACCATTCATATTGAAATAAAAAAAAACTTTACAGCATGTTGAGAAGCCACCATCTCACTGGTTGGTTGACGGCATTTGCAAGGAAGTTTCACAGGGTTTCTCAGCTTTCTTGTGTGATTTGCAGAGGCTTGTAGTTTTGCTACTTAAATTTTTAACATATACTTTTTTTTTCTCCCAAAAGACTTGTCATTGATGTCTTGGATGCTTTTCATTTTAGTTTTCATAATGCTAGATAATTATGGCTGCATTTTGACTAGGGCTGCCACGATTAATCGATTAATC
>NW_013952958.1:24687-29972 GCF_001266775.1 Austrofundulus limnaeus
ACACTTGGTACTGATTACAGTGGGGTACAAAAGTTTGGGTAGCCTTGATAATTTTCCTGGTTTACCTTTATGAATCATTGATTGGATAAAAAAATATCTGTTAAATGTATCATGTAGGGACAAACACAGTGATATTTGAGAAGTGAAATGAAGTTTGTATGATTTACAGAAAGTGTGCAATAATTGGGTAAACAAAACCACAACTCAATAGTGAGTAAAACTCTTACTTTTACTTTTAACAGTATTTCTGTTTAGTCAGTTGTATACATAGTATTTTTCAGAGTTGGAGGACATGTTAAAACATTGTTTCTATGCAGGAAATACCAGGTAGAGTGCATTTGTTGTTTGTTAGCAGTGCTCAGCTGTAGCAATGAGACATTTTATACATTTTAAAGACTCATGTGGCCCTCAGTGAAAATGAATTTGACACTCCTGTTATGGGCAAACAGAAATAATTTCTTATGTGATTTGTTAATAATTTGTAATTTGTTGTTTGTTCAGAAACAATAGAACAGAACCGAAACATTTTTCTCCATACATTGTCATGCATGTATCTGCACTGCCTGGCCAAAAAAACAAGAGTCCACCTGGATTCAACTAAGGTCTACGATGTGGGGTTGCTGCAGGTGGTCAGGTCTAGGTTCAGCAACAGTATGTGCTCAAAGAATGAGGTCAGCTGACTATGGCGTTACATTTGTGCCATCAGCTTGAGCGCGCAGTAACACTGATTTAAGAGCAGATATCAATATGAACAAACAATAATTTGAACTGTGTGCATTCACATCACACACATGCTCATGCAACGTCGTCCCTGCTTGCTCAACTCTCTTCCTGCTTGTGCTTGACTCCCTCTCTCCCTCCTCTCAACTTCCTCTCTAATCGGTCGCAGTTCTGTCGCTGCGCTCGCAACCCAAGTTGTATGTAAATGAACTACATCACCAGCCAATCACAGACAGGGTTTTTTTTAATCCAATCAAAGCACTTATTGCATTTCTACTAAAACAAGAGGCTAAGTTGAGAGGAGGGAGGGAGGGTGTCAAACACAAGCAGGAAGAGAGTTGAGCTATCAGGGATGAAGCTGTGTGAACATGTGTGTGATGTGAACGCACACAGTTCAAATTGTTTGTTAAAGACCGTGTAAAGTAAAAATAAATGTGTGTTCTGAGGTTGTCACACCACAGAAATATGTGTTAAAAATCACCCGGCCAAGTTTGAACAATTAAAAATACTGTTAACCTTATAAAATTGTGTGTTAAAAGTAANGTATGTAATGAATGAATACAATCAACAAATTTCGCTATTTGAAAGGAAATACTTAAATCAATCAACTTTTTCATGATATTCTAATACTATGACCAGCACCTGCACTTTAATTGCCCTTTTTGTTGTATTATTTTCTTCTTTTGAAGTCACATAATAAACTTTTAGTGAAGGTTTTCTGTTTTTTTAACCTGATTTTCTGGATTGYGATAAAATGTATCTTTACGAAGTAAGAAATAAAAAAGTTGTTGGTAGAGAGTTTGGACAAATTATGCACAAGTGGTCATTGCTAGTCTTTGTTCTGTTGTTGCCCATTTGTTGCAGAAACTAACCTTTTGTGTTTAGTCTTAAACATCTGCATCAGACAGAATATRGCTACTGATATAAAATTGATAAATATGCTCGACGTACAAGATGTGCTTGTAACAAATCTAACAGTAGTAAGACAGCTGGCGATTCCATGCATCACACAATGTGCCCTTTTTGTTCACTTGAGCACCTGCCCTAAAAAAATGTCTGTGCATGCCACTGTTTGTACTCCACAACTAATAATATTACATAAAGCAGATTTTCTAACGACAGCTTCAACAAACTGCTTTCGGTCCTTAAGGTAACTTCTTACCCCCTTTTGTGCTGCTCCTCTAATCCCATATTTACAATTTAACCAGTAATATTGTATGATATAGTGTATCAAAGGCTTTTTGAAGATCTACAAATACACTTAATAAATGTTGCTTTTATCTATTGCCGTTGAAATTTCTTCTAATAATTCAATTATTGCTGTTGCAGTTGAATTACTGGTAATAATAATATTTTTACCTATTTCATTGATTGTTTCTGCTATTTCTTTAATGTTATTAATAGCAGTTATCATGTGGTCAACAAATTTACAATTTAACTTTATATATTCTGTAGGGCAACTCATCCCCTTTTGTCAATTATGTTTGCATAATTCAAATCATAACCCTCAACTCGGACTTCATTCACATCGGTTTCCTATAACCAAGTCTCTGATACTGCAGTTACATTAAAACTTTTACTGAGTTGACTTAAGTAATCTGTTATTTTANTTTATTGGATTCTTCTTCATGAACAACACAGACAAAGTGAAACTCACAGGTCTTATTAATGACTAGGCCTACCACTCTCATTTATGGTTACTTCTGCTGAATGGTTTAGCACATGTTAACAAATTATGAACACACAAATTAGAGTAACACAACAGACTAATTGCTGAAAGAACAAAGTTAACCAATTCCCCAAAATGGTTTAACAACAACAAACATGAATCCTACCCACAATCCTCCACTGCAGTCACATGACAAACAGCCAAACACAGCAGAATGCTACAATATGCATTCCCTGTTCCCTGACAACTAAATATCACCTACATTAGGCCATCAAACTGTTGAACACCAACAAATGTATTCAAGCAAAAGAAACCAGACAACTTATGTTTTATTTCCACCATGTCTTGTCCTCTCCTTGAAAAGTGAAGCAAGGGAATGAGGAGCAGCAGGCTTTGTGTGTGCATGCACCCTCAGTTTTAGCCCAGAAGAGTAGAAGCTACTTAATATATTCATGTTTATGTGCTGTCCAGAAAAAGCACTTAAATATTACTGGTAAATAATATTAGCATTTACTTTTTTTTGTACAGTAATATTGATATATAATATAATGTGTATTGTTTATTTAGTAAATTCTAGTAGTTCAGCAATTTTGATATTTTTTGTAAAATTTAAAAGAATATTTAAATAAATGTTACCACACCCAAAAATCCTTTTTTTCCAGTGTTGATGGAAGTTCGGAGCAATCAGACACCACAAGAACAGATGGGTCCCTCTCCCATACTTGAAAAACAAATATTGTTTTTATTCAGGCATTAATATACAAATGTATGTGACTGAAGCAACTCAAAACTGAAGGAAGGAGTGTCTTCATCTCCATCTTCGGCCACTTAGACATCCAGGAGAGAAACCCAGACCTCCTTCTCTCCAGTGACACTTACCAGCTCATCCTGAGGCGTTTCTTGGCCAGAGAGGATACATAATCCCTCCAGTGAGACCTGGGTCTACCCCTGGTCTTCCCTACCAGTGAGATGTGCCCAGAACACCTCTAAAGGGAGGCATCCTAATCAGATGAGCCATCTCMACTGGYTCCTTTCTATGTGGAGGAGCAGCGGCTCTACTCTGAGCTCCCCCCAGATGATGGAGCTCCTCGGGCTACCTCTAAGGCTGAGCCCGGCCACCCTACGAAGGAAGCTCATTTTGGCCGCTTGTATCAAAACTGAAGGAAGGCGTGTAGAAAGTAAAAATAAATGCAGCATGCTTTTATTATTTTACTGGGAGTAATAATGTGTTTTTAAGTTTTTAAATCAAAAAATGGGGGCTATAGTCACCATCACCATGTGGTCACACTATCTGACAAATTAGTATCACAAAAGTATAAGCAGAAAAAAAGAGAGCAGGTGTTTTACAAGCCCATGGAGGAAACTGGAATGCATGAAACACTGTAGAACATTTGTGCAAAATAAAAAAAGTTGAGAGTAAAGACAGAATTTAAGGGAAATTGGAGTATTTTTTTTTTCCAATTGGGAGTTTTATTAGAGACACTGTCACATTTCAGCAAGTATGTCAYAGGATTAAATATTAGCTGGAGCTTTTCTGTGTGGAGTTAGAAGGTGTGTGTGTGTGTGTGTGGCTTTTCTGTGTGGAGTTAGAAGGTGTGTGTGTGTGNTTACATTAAAACTTTTACTGAGTTGACTTAAGTAATCTGTTATTTTAATTAAACTACAGTTTAAACTGTTGAAATGAATGATAGACAGTGCTCTGTCCATCACAGGACTCATCATTAATTCCTTTCTCTGTATAATGTTTGCACTTGTTAATTATAGRAATAAACACATTATGATCAACATCTGTCTCCAAATCCAAAATCTAATCTTTAATTTCATCAACTATGTCCATATGTCTCCATTAGAAAATATATTAGTCCTGTATGTGTGTCTATTCTGGCTCCTCTCGTGAGCCTCTGTCCTTGGATTATCTGTTACTGTTACAAACTACATTCTCCTGGATCTTCCTCTTTGCTTTCTTTTAAGGTTTTATTTTGGATTTTATTTCTAATTCATGTTTCTGATTGGTCTACCATAGCACTAAGACACTGGACAGGGCTGGTTAGCATAATGCTCAGTTAAAAAAACTTTTGCAGACTGACTACAGCTGCGTCAGAGCAGCTGAGTAGAGATGATTGACATATTAAAAAGCATAGGCAGTGATACAATTATAAAAATGGAGCTGTTATATCCATATTGTTTAAAGTGTGGAGAAAACTTACTGATATGCCCTACATTTTTGTGTGTGTGTGTGTATAATTGCATTAAATTTATCTCACAACTTCTTTTCTCCTTGTATAGCAGTTCTGTTTCACAATAGAAGTGTTATTAAAATGGTTGAGATGCAGGAGTGTGATGCTGTGAAAAATATTAAAACACAGATGGGCAACAATCCCACAACAATCCCAAAACTTTGCTTGTTRGTTTATGGGTCAGGTTTGGTACATAAGATTGTGTTCAGGGTTTAAACCTTGGGGCAGCCAACTTTAAGGTCTGTGAGCTTGAGGATTCTGTGCAGGATCTTAGCAGTTCTYAGAACTTTGCTCTCTTGGACAGAGATTGCCAAGGTTGCTCCTGCATGGGTCTGTTGGAACCACTCTTCCAGTTTGGGGGTCACAGCACCAAGTGCTCAGAAGACCACTGGCAACACTGAAGTTTTTACTCTTTACATCTTCTTTTATTTCCTTTTTCAACCTTTGTGATGAAGCTTTTAAAGGGATCCATGATTAGTTGTAACATTAAACTTTATTTGATATACATTTATTTTAACTGTAAAATAAAGACTGTAAAAATACTGTAGGCTGTTTAGTTTTGTAATTTTTAAAAATATATATTTTAACACGGACGGAGGCATTTTATTTACACGTAAAGCATTCTGGGTAAATGATGACATCAACTAGGTCATCGGTGC
>NW_013952958.1:29982-31758 GCF_001266775.1 Austrofundulus limnaeus
GTTTTATGTGCTGCAGAACAGGAACCTGCAGTAAAACAGCAATTATGCTGAGTCAGGCTTGATTTTTAGTAATCTTTTCCTGTTAAATAAATAAATCAAATCAAATCAATATGAAAAATAAAAAGATAAGATTTCCAAAGATGGATMAGATCTTGTTCAGAACGACTGAATGTCATCGGCAGGCGTTTGCCTCTCGGCCCTGTTACACTGAACACACTGAGAGGCCATGGTATGCACTCAGCTCTGTTTGCTGTTTTAGGCTTATATGTGCTGAGTGAAGGGTCTATGTCTGCCTTCTGCTGCTGCCTCAGTTTATTTGACTTCTCTCAGGCTGAAATTGATTGTAGAAACATTGATTTCTTATGAGTTTAGTTTTCAAACACAATCGAAGCCTGTATTGGTCACTGTTAAACCTTTTTTTTTAATTCTCACTGGAATAATCTTGCGGCTATCCTACAAGACATGTATGATCTATACGGCTGGTGATCAGTGTAAGTTTTAAATGAAAAGTATAATCTGAACTTTGTATAATGAAGTGGCTATGACTACAGTCATGGCATGTCATGCATACAGTAAGTGCATTTCCCTCTTGAGATTGTGCCACTTTGTCTAAAGCTTTGAAGCATTTTTTTTCTAACAGTGGACGTCAGATCAGTGGTATTTGAGAAAGTACTTTTTGTTTGTGAAGGGAACTTACAGGAAAAGGTTCCTGTGGATGATSAAAGGTAAGTTCTTATGAGTACCTGGGCGCATAGATGATACGTTGTAGGTCTTTTATGCCCCCTGTCTTGGTACTTATGAGGAATGGTTATTGTTGAGTTTTTATGGCTTTTGTGTTTTTGTTTTGTTTTTAGTCCATGTTGGGTAATCCTCTTTGAAAGGATTTCCTCTGTTTTAATCTTTCATGATTTCATACTTCATAGATTCTCCATTCAGTTTATTTTTCGTGTTTTACATCTCATTTCAGTTATCGTTTTGTTCTTGTCACTACCTTTCCGATAATTAGAAAATATTAAATTTGTAATTAGAAAAGTTGGRTGGCGCAATTTCAAATGGAAAGCAGGAAGTAAAATGGAGGAAACCATTGTTGAAAGAGTCCTTATTGTACAGATTCAGATTCAGTTTCAAGACAAATATWCCAGCATTTAGTTCACAGATACAGTGGGGTGCGAAAGTTTGAGCAGCATTGTTAATTTTCCTGATTTACCTTTATAAATCATTGATTGTTTGTATAAAAAATATGTTAAATACGTCATATAGGGGACAAACACAGTGATATTTGAGAAGTGAAATGAAGTTGATATGATTTGCAGAAAGTGTGCAATAATTGGTTAAACAAAATTAGGCAGGTGTATAAATTTGGGAACTGTTGTCATTTTATTGATTTCAAAACCTTTAGAACTAATTATTGGAACTCAAATTTGGATTGGTAAGTTCAGTGACTCCAATTATGAGAAAGGGCATTTAAGGGGGACAAATATACAGTAAGTTGTTCTCCTTTTTGCATCTTCTCTGAAGAGTGGCAGCATGGGAGTCTCAAAGCAACTTTCAAATGAGCTGAAAACAAAGATTGTTCACCATCATGGTTTAGGGGAAGGATACAGAAAGCTATCTCAGAGATTTCAGCTTTCAGTCTCCACTGTGAGAAACATTGTGAGAAAATGGAAGACCACAGGCACAGTTCAAGTGGAAGTGACAGACAAAGAAAAATCTGGAATAAACAGAAGTGAAGGATGTTGAGAATAGTCAGAGTCAACCCACAGACCAGCACCAAAG
>NW_013952958.1:31817-33698 GCF_001266775.1 Austrofundulus limnaeus
TTCAGCACACTTTACCCAAGGAGATGCTGTATGGGAGAGTGATGCAGAGGAAGCCTTTTCTCCGCCCACATCACAAACAGAGATGCTTGAGATATGCTAAAGCACATTTGGACAAGCCAGCTCCATTTTGGAACTAGAAGCACTCAGAGAGTGCAAACCTCTGCCAAGACCAATTTCCCCCATCCTGTAACAGAGTAAATGCACAAAAACAGAGATGGAAACACATTTGCAGAATAAGTTGTGACGTAGCGAACATTTAAGCAGGCAGTATGCACGGAATTTCTTCCCAATGGAGTCCAATGTGGAAAAAGAAAAGGAAAGTCAGACTCGTCACCCGACGTTGTTCATCGTCAAACTGATGTCGGTTTAAGCTCAAGTTTTCATCAGTCACATTTCACAGTGTAAAACGCCTGTTTTATCCCCTTGCATGAGTTTGTAATGGTTTGACTCTCTTCATAAAGTGATTCCTGGTACCGTCGCTCGGGAAGCGAGTGGGTCAGCGTGACCGAAAACATTACCTCGCGCCTGGTCAAACAAACAAACAACCTCCGAGTCTGAAGTCCAACGCACCTGTGCGCATCACTCCTCTTCCTCGTTCTTCATCGATCTGTTTACAAGCCTACGACAATGTGGTGTTTGAGGAAATGGGAAAAAATGGGTTTCATAGTGCAGTCACTGCACTTACTGGTCGCAAGACTTTCTCTAAATGCACTCCAAATGTGTAAAAATGCGCACATTATGGCAAGACTTCTTCATCATTACATCTGGTTTTAACATTACTTTTATAAAGTTTTAAGTCCGTGCTGTGTAATCCAGTTCAAATGAACACTGAAATCTCTCACTGTTTTTTTACAGAAGCATCACAGCTTTGCCAATCTCAGAGGATTAATAGAAAAAAAATTCCTGTATCCGCATCGTGATTCGGAACATCACCAAAATTTAACGGTGTGTTACTTGGCAAGTACCCACATGTGGTGTAAATGTCATGACAATCCGTCCACAGGTTTTTGAGTAATGTTGTCCACAGACAGACCGACCGACAGACAGACTGACATACGCGACCGAAAACACTACCTCCTTGGCGGAGGTAATAAGGTGCTATGGAGTGATGAAACTAAAATAGTTATTTGGGCAGAACAAGGGGCCATTATGCATGGAGGAAAAAGAATACAGCACTCCAAGAAAAACACCTGCTACCTAGAGTAAAATGTGGTGGTGGTTCCATCATGCTGTGGGGCTGTGTGGCCAGTACAGGGACTGGGAATSYTVTTAAAGTTGAGGGAHGCATGGATTCCAATCAATATCAGCAGATTCTGGAGACCAATGTCCAGGAATCAGTGACAAAGCTGAAACTGCGCCAGGGCTAGATCTTGCAACAAGACAACGACCCTAAACACTGCTCAAATTCTTGCTGAAAGTGGTTAGCATAAATATTAGTGGATATTAATTTACTGGATCAATAACCACACAAATGCTAAAATTTGTGGTGTTTTTCTGTGAAAAAGACTTTGTGTTCAATACTTATTTAATCAGTTATTTGTGTTAAAAGCTGTCTTTTTTTCTCTCTCTCCCTGCAGGCTGAGGTTGTGTCTCGTGAAAACAGTTCCTTCTAATAATCAAGTCAGAGAAACAACTTGCTGCACTCAAAAGTGTTTTAAATTTAACTGTGGACTGTCTGGATTAGATTTCTAAAATAATTTCAAGTAATAGTTTTGCAATAAGACTCTTACGTTATGGCAGCAGGTCCWTTATCTGTATCATTCTTGAAACACTTTTGGAAATTAATGATAAAAATGAGAGTCAAAGGAGATTAATACAAAAAGGTAAACCTGTAAAATTTGTGTTTGTGGCACTAACACTCCTGATTAACCAAGTTAAATG
>NW_013952958.1:35083-44262 GCF_001266775.1 Austrofundulus limnaeus
ACTGAAGAAGTCTCTTGGACGAGAGACGAAACGTTTAACTAAAGAAGAACCCATCCAGATGACCTACTTATTTTTTCTTTTTGATTTTTTTGGTCTTTGTATCAATCTGCTAAACCAACATGTCCGTAGTGTGGATTTTATTTTTTATTTTTTTTTTACCAATGAGTTCATTATATGAAAATGTAAAACAAAAATGAGGTAGAAGATGAGAAATTGGCTAAAAKTGTCAGCACTGGATGGGAAATAATGACTTGGCATAATATTAGAACATACGAGTTAGCTGGACTTTTGTCAATTTGAGTCAATATGATGGAAATTCCAAGACAAATTCTGACAGAAGGGATGAGGTGACAGCTCTAACCACTTTGTAGCTTTGCCACCTTCAAGAAATCACATTACAAATGCTTTGATGGTTTTGGCATATTGTTTAAAATGAAAAGACATATTCCAGCTGTAGACCAGTTAAAGCCCATTTCCTTTGCAGATCTGTACATGAAACTAGGTGCTACCAAACATCGTTATCAGGTAGAATTGTATTTTTTATTGTATTCTWTTCAACTAAACACCGACAGAAAGGATTTTTCACCACTTGGACTGACTGGAGATTAAACCAACCTTCCCTTTWGGAGACATTGGGCCTCATGCAAGAACGATTCGTACGAACAGATTTGTTCTTAACTTGTGCGTACAAGTGATTTAGGAGAATTTGTGGCATTCACCATTTTTTTCATATTGAAATATTTTTTTCAGATACAAACAAAATTCACGAGTGGTCCAGACCTGTCGTATTTTTTACGAGCAGTCAGTCTACTGTTATCCAGATGGATTTTTCTCACTAATAACTCTATATTTCATTAGTTTGAAGATATTTTAAGTTGAAAATAAATTACATTCCATAATTATGTTGACAATAAGTTATTCTGTTTGAATTAGAATTGTAATTTTAAATGTCATAATGTAGACTAATGACATAAATTGGTTACATTAAATTAAATTGGCTATTAAATGACAGCGCAAAGTAAAAAGAACTTCACGAGTTCGGAGATTGAAGTTCTGCTCTCAGAGATCTAGAAAAAAAATCTGTCATTTTTAGCAGCGTCAGCTGTGGAATTAAAGGAGCTGCTAAAGCAGAGGGATGAAAGGTGCTGTTAATGCTGTGTCTCCTGTGGGTCGTATACAGTCACAGAAATAAAAATCTAAATCATTCATCTCTTTCTAGTCCTGCCCCCACCCCCACAAATAAATAAATAAATAAATAAATAAATAAATAAATAAATAAATAAATAAATAAATAAATAAATATTTCAGGCACTTTGGAGAAAAATAGCATAGCTGATGTGCTTAATAAATCTGAACAAAATAAAATTTCATTAAAAATAACAATCTATAATGCTTATTATATACAGAAACAAATCAAACTTCAATGAAAGCATAATTAAGGTTGGTTTGTAGTTTGAGATCTTCATATTAATATTGTTGTGTTATACAACAGCATTAAGAATAGACACTTCCTGGAATGTGGGGCAGGAACGTATAGCCTTAAAAGGTGTTTTTGGGGTGGTAATTATGTTAATCTCCTCTCCTCGTGCACGAGCACCTGGATACGAACAAGTGGCATTCGTCAGGTTTACGCAGCTCATTTAAGCACTTTTCCTGAAGATAGAAGAGTTTGTTGAATCTGACGTGACATGTTCATTCGAACAAAAGCAAGAGAAATTTAGGATGAGAATACGAAAACGTTCTTGCATGCGACCCATTTACTTAAACATTTTAGTTACCTTTTTTGCTAGACTGAACTGGGGAAGCTTGCAGTGTCAAAAGCTACAGTAGGAGTTTGTTTTGTCCAAAATTTGTTTCAGGACTGACCAAAGAATGCAGACTGGAACACAAGGGCTGGAGAACAAATTAAGACTTTAATACTTTATTACTACTACTACTTTACTTTAATGGCAAAAACAAAMCAAAACAAAYAATAAATAAATTAAAAAACARCTGACAAAGCAAACAAAACATCAGAGAACTAGCGGAGGAGCACACATGGAACAGATGAGAGCAAAAACAGTAAGACAAGCTGACAAAATATTAGTTTTAATGTTATTTTTAGCATTGTTAGAAATCTTAGCAGATGTTAGCATCAGAGAAAGATGTCATCAGGGCTCTCAAGTTTTATTCTGAGCTTGGAGTGAGATTTTGAGCAACTGACCGCGTTTGCTAACTCCTCAGTAAGAAATGTTGGTATTGGCTGTACTAAAAGCCATGAAAGATGTCATCACAYGATTTGCATATTTGGACATTTGTCAATAATTGYGCTGTAGGAGAGATGCATCTCTATATTGACGCGCAAAAAGTGAGTAAAAACCTTAAAAATGTTTAGAACTAATTTAGAAATAATTTCATGATTTAATGCTTGGATTCAGACCAATATATGATACAYGGACTGTATTTACACATWTCTAACCAACCAGGCTACCCAAAGCACTTCACAACCCAATATGTGTCCTCATTCACCCCTCCACACACYCATACAGCATTTAGTGACTGTGCTCAGTTAACAGTAAACTACGTTACACTATGATCAAAYARGTAGAATTTTATGCACAAAGTTTACACAGCATTTAGTTTTATGTATCTTTTACYGTCTAYYTATGTCAAAGTTAGGCCCCCAATACATTTTCTGCTTAGGGCCCCCAAATGTCTAGGGTCAGCCTTGGTCCCCGCACAGATAAACACAATTTAACCAAATAAATCAACATAACCTGTCTGCACAAAAATTAATAATACCRGTGCTACAATGCTAGAGTTTTAAGATATCAAACTTTTGAACACAACATCATTCAGTGTCAAACTTTAAGAATTTTATCCCTTTAAGCTCAATGAATAATCACATGGCCTTAAATTTGAAAATTAAAACTTCTGAACTTTGTTGTCTCTACTTGAACATTAAAACCCAAATGATTTGTAATAATACAGGCAAACTAGGCTAAAAAAAATAAAATTAAAAGCTATCATTTATATTTAAATTTAATCATYAAATGCATTGATCAAAGCACAATTGTCATAGTCTCGTATCAAATTGAACAAWTTTACGTAATCCAAATCAACAAAACTATTTCTTTTAATTATGTGTAAGATTCAAATTTGCAATTAACTACAAACATTTGTCAATTTTACAGAAAGAACATTACCAGTATTGGTCAAAACATAAGATGTTAAATGAAGATACGCCTTTGGTTCAACGCTGGTCATACAAATATGTTTTAGTGATAACATTGTTGTATTCCAAAAACTAAAGCAGCAGAAAAAGCTCATCAAAATATAACACGCTCCTGCATCAGCTGACCAAATTTAGACAAAACACCTGTCCTGTTTTCTCCCCCAACCCACACACCTGTTGGTCCGTGATGTTGTCTCAGTGACTCGGGTCAGGGATCAGTGGTCAGTGATCACCAGACTTGTCTCCCCTCCGTGGTCCTCTCTGCTCCTCCTGCACTCCTCCACTTAYCTGCTCCTCTCCAGCTAACGTAGCCTAGCATCCACCTGCGCGCTAATAAATATTGCGACATTGCAGAAGCTTATCCAAACAATGCCACAGAGGATGTGTGCTGTAATAAAAGCCGAAATATCCAATGAAATATTAAAGTCTCTGACCTTTTTTTGGTGGCGGTGTATTTGTTCTGTAACTTTTACATTTTTTGATTTTAATCAAGGTATTTTTTAGTATTTTTCTCCTTTCTTTGCAGCATTGGTTCAGTTTATGGTATGTAAAAGTGAGCTAATTATGTTTGTTAAACATCCCTAAAAATTCTCCGTGTACTTTTGTCCTCATCTTTTACACAGATGGAATGAACTGTATGAACAAGGACCACGGCTGCGCTCACATCTGCAGAGAAGCTCCAGGCAAAGGCGGGGTGTCCTGCGAGTGTCGACCCGGCTTTGAGTTGGCCAAAAACCAGAAAGACTGTACATGTATGTATCACATTAAATACCAAATCTCATTGGAGTGCAAATACACATGCCAATATGCTTTTACAGTCAACATTATTTAACATTTGTTTTAATATTTCACACCATGCACAGATGTCGAATCAAATGTTGCATATGATGGAACTCAATACAAAGGCTTTGCTTTGTGTAATTTAAAACCAGTGGTGGGCACCAGCCCGCTAAAGCGCAAATCTGCTAATTGCGGACCTAAATATTTCATTTGCACTTTAGTGGTCTTACTAATTTTTATAATTCATAAGCRGACTTGCGCTTTCTAAAATTAAAATGCAGTACTGCTAATTAATTATCTACCAGTCATCATTATCTTGAACAGAAGAAGGTATGGCTGTCAATGAATCACAACACACATGATCTATCCAACAGCACCCCTCCCAGATAAACACACTTATTGAGAAGGTATACATTTTTGCTGACTGTTGCTTTCGGTCATGGTTCTCATTTCCCACAATGCTTTGTGTCTGCTTACGTAGCAGGAAGGCAATAGCAAAAACAGTTAACGTTTGTAATCCATACTAAAATTTTGTATGTATTGATTTGTTTTATTGTACAATCGTAGCTCCTTTATTAAAAACAAAAATAAAGTTTAAACGCTGGAACTCAGTACTTGAAGTAATTGGTTGAAACAATTGGCCAACGGGATAAGAGACTCAGAAATGATTTAAAGATGTTATGTTGATGACGACTGACATCTAGTGGTCAACTGGAGCAACTACATGGAAAACTTTAAAATCCACGCTCTTATTTTGAAGTAAAGATAGTTTCCTGTACTCCGCTTTTATTTCCCGTCACAAATAAAATCCGTCATGTACCCAGAATGCATCGCTTCAGTTTTCYAATAAACAGTTTTAAAATTAATTTATTGATGCTTCTTTAATGAAAAATCTACAACAAACAAAAGAAAAAGACAAAGAAGCAGCCGAACTAGCAATCCTCAACAACTTTTTAAAGCAGCCAAACTAGCAATCTTCAACAACTTTTTAACTTTTACACCAGGAGCCAAAGTTCTGTTTCAGAAAATCACATCCCCAGCAATCGGCTTAGAATTAAGTTATAAAAGAGTTCATACACCGCTAGTTGGCAGTGTTGTGTATATATTGTACATGAATTGTTGTCAGCTAGAAACTGTCAAATTGAACTTATGCTTTAAAATTAGCTTCCGCTAGTTTTTCTATGGCATAAGCGCTTTTGAAGTTGTGGACTTAAATATTTTCATAAGCGCTTTAGAAATTGCAAAGCTGATTTTTGGATTAGTGCTGCCCACCACTGTTTAAAACAAACAGTAAATATACAGTTTATTCTCTAATTTGTGAGTAGTACGGTTTTATGAAGTACATACTTTCTCTATATGTTAATAACATCTGTCGTGGATAAAGAAATTTCTTCAGTGAAAAAAGTACAAGAGTGAGCTTTTACCGTCAAACTCTTTTGAGCGTATCAACCCAAGCTGGAGGTGCTGAAGGATTCAGTAGGAAGATATTATGACTTCCAACGCTTCTTTACAGCTCACTTTTCATTCTTCAAGTTGAGTGTGGGCAATCATGGAGTGTAGGGATGCTGTATCTAGAGGAACCGTAAGGTTTTAGTTTTTAGATTTTTTACATTCCGTTTTCATTCATATCAAATGACACTCTCACGGTGGCAGAAAAATTACCAAAGAATTCCTGCTGACCACCAGTGACCGCGGGCTACATTGGAACTGCTGCAGTTTGTTTCTGCTGCTTTCTATGCTTGTAATTGCCACAGAAATTCATGCAAGTGGAAGAAATAAAATCAACAGTGCCAAAATAAACTCTCAACTAATTCAGGTTGAACTATATCTATCAGTTTTGCTCTCTAATGTTATTACGAGTGGTTTTTAAACAAAAATTCTTTCATCAAAAAATTTAACTGAATATCCACTCAACTGAGCCAGATACACCATTTGTGACTAAAATCTTAAAGGTTCTAAGAAATTCTGTATTTTTACCGTACCTGACTTTTTTAAAACTTTTGATATGCAACCCTAGCATTTATTATCTGTACTCTCTGTGATGTGCATCCCAGGCATCCCACATTGTTTAAGGCATAAATGGAATGATTAATTTAGGMGCAGTTTCTCAGGGAAAAAAAACAAGGCCCAAAGGATAATGAGAGCAATAACTAAAAAGTTCAGCATGAAGAGTTAGAAGAATTACCATTTATAAAAAGAACACATTGGAATCTATCAATAATGTGATTTTACCTGTTTTAGAGCCATTTCTGTAATCCTAATATTACGGACAGGCATCTGTATTAGAATATTGTGATTAATTGAATCAAATGTAGAACTGAGGTCTAAAAGAACAAGTATAGACATGAATCCACTGTCTGAAGCCATGTGAATATTACTAACACTCATCTTTGCTGTTTCTGTAATGAGTAGCCTTAAATCCTGTCTGAAACTCTTCAGATTATTTCTGTCCAGATGTTGACAAAAATAAAGACAGACTAAGCAGATCCAAAATAGAGATATCAATCAAGGAAAAAAAGCATCTTTGAACAGTCTGCTTGGGATGGGTTCTAGCAGAGCTGTTGATTGTTTGGATGAAGCTATTATGTCTGGCAATTCACRAAGCTCAACAAGAGAAAAACAGTCAAAACGCTAACCAAGTTGTAGTAGCACTTCTAATGGCTGTTTCATTTAACAGGGACACAATGGCTAGAGATGGAACAAATGGCTCCTTGAAGGCAGTGGTGGGCACCAGCCCGCTAAAGCGCAAATCCGCTAATTGCGATCCTAAATATTTAGTTTGCGCTTTAGCAGTCTTACTAATTTTTTTATAATTCATAAGCAGATTTGCGTTTTCTAAAATCAAAATGCAGTACCGCTAATGACTAATTATCTACCAGTTGTCATTATCTTGAACAGAAGAAGGTTTGGCTGTCAATGAATCACAACACACATGATCTATCCAACAGCACCCCTCTCAGATAAACGCACTATTGGAAAGGCATACATCCTTGCTGGCTGTTGTTTTCGGTCATGGTTCTGATTTCACACAATGCTTTGTGTCTGCTTACGTAGCAGGAAGGCAGTGTTTAGTACTCCCTAGCCCAGTAAAAACCGTTAACGTTTGTAATACATACTAAAATTTTGTATGTATTGATTTATTTTACTTTACGATCGGAGCTCCTTTATCAAAAAAAAAAGTTTAAATGCTGGAGCTCAATACTTGACGTAACTGGTCGAAGCAATCGGCCAACGGGGCCAGCTGAAGGGATGCAGAAATTATTTAAATATGTAATGCTGATGAAGACTGACATCTAGTGGTCAACTGGAGCAACTACAAGGAAAACTTTAAAATCTAACCTCATATTTTGAAGTGAAGATAGTTTCCTGTACTCCGTGCTTTTGTTTCCCGTCACAAATAAAATCCGTCATGTACCCAGAATGCATCGCTTTAGTTTTCCAATAAACAGTTTTAAAATTACTTTATTGATGCTTCTGTAAAGAAAAACTACAACAAACAAAAGAAAAAGACAAAGAAGCAGCCGAACTAGCAATCCTCAACAACTTTTTAATTTTTACGCCAGGAGCCAAAGGTCTGTTTCATGAAATCACATCCCCAGCAATCGGCACTTGTAGGATTAAGCTGAAAGAGTTCATGCACCGCTAGTTGGCAGTGTTGTGCATATATTGTACATGAATTATTGCCAGCTAGTAAGTGTCAAATTGAACTTGTGCTTTAAAATTAGCTTCCGCTAGTTTTTCTATAACATAAGCACTTTTGAAGATGCAGACCTAAATATTTTTATAAACGCTTTAGAAATTGTGGAGCTAATCTTTGGATTGGCACTGCCCACCAGTGCTTGAAGAGATCCAGATCTTGACAATTAATTTCATCACATTGTCACAGCCTATGGAAATACCCCCTTAAAACAATTTAGCTCAGGATGGCAACTACTGTGGAAGATCAGTTTGCAAATAGCCCCCCCAAAAAACAACTTCTTTAATGTTAATGTATGTGGCTAATGTCCGGTGCTTATACTCAATTGTCATATTTAGCAGTGGAACACTTTTAGTGTCGGGGCGGCTGTGGCAGAGTAGCTAGGGGAGTCGTTCCTCTAATGTGAGAGTTGGCAATTCTCCGCTAGTCTGTCACATCTCAAAGTTACCCTGGGCAAGGCACTGAACCCCACTGTTTCTGATGTGTGTCCCATCAACGTATGAGTGTGGTTTAAAGCACTGATTAGTCTCTATAAGTTGATTTGTACCTGTTAGTTTTGTWGAGAGATTTAATAGATTGCTTTGTGAATGGGTAGATGAGGACAGGTTTGTAGTGTAAAGCACTTTGAGTATCCTGGTGTGATTGAAAGGCGCTATCTACCATTTACTTTTAAGCAATGGAAAGTTTACCAAAGGCTCTTTTTCTGCACTAATTACAGCCACCTGGCCATAACACCACTGGGCTAATTTATACAGCGTCCAGTGCGCTCTGCTCTTGGAGCTCCAAGAAGCGTGTGTAGGAAATGTGAAATTATGCAATAAATCCAGTGATAAATGTCAAGGAAAATGTGAGAGCAAAATAATTAATTCTGTGGAAGATGAACTCCAAACAGGTGAAACTGTATCACTGTCGTCTTTTTGAAACTTTTGATTTCAAAATAAAATCCACATGTATTATGTGTATATGCATATGCTGCATGCTACGTGTTGCCATCTGCTTCCCAAACAGAATGATACATTTTGGGAGTGTTTTTGTATAAATATAACCATATATTTATTAATATAGCTAGGATTTCAATAAAATTAATCTGACTTTTTTAATTATTTTGAAAATACGGATTTTGTGCTTGTTCCTTTTCCTGTTGGAGGGATCTTTGTAGACTGACTCCGGCGCAGCTCCGGTGTCGTAAAATAGGATCAAATCTAATTTTTATGGATCACCGTCCACTCGTCGCTACTCTATGAGAGGCCCTTTAGGCCATAAATCAAACTTGCTCTCACATGTCCTATCAAACCCTCTCACACATATACTATCAAACTCTCTCACATTTACCATCAAACTCTCTTACATATACTATCAAACTCTCTCACATTTGCTATCAAACTCTTACATATACTATCAAACTCTCTTACATTTGCTATCAAACTCTTTTACATATACTATCAAACTCTCTTACATTTGCTATCAAACTCTTACATATACTATCAA
>NW_013952958.1:46292-51335 GCF_001266775.1 Austrofundulus limnaeus
TACATATACTATCAAACTCTCTTACATTTGCTATCAAACTCTTACATATACTATCAAACTCTCTCACATTTGCTATCAAACTCTCTCACATATACTATCAAACTCTCTCACATATACTATCAAACTCTCTTACATATACTATCAAACTCTCTCACATTTGCTATCAAACTCTCTTACATATACCATCAAACTCTCTCACATATACTATCAAACTCTCTCACATATACTATCAAACTCTCTCACATATACTATCAAACTCTCTCACATATACTATCAAACTCTCTCACATATACTATCAAACTCTCTTACGTTTACTATCAAACTCTCTCACATATACTATTAAACTCTCTTACATTTGCTATCAAACTCTCTTACATTTGCTATCAAACTCTCTCACGTTTACTATCAAACTCTCTTACGTTTGCTATCAAACTCTCTCACATATACTATCAAACTCTCTCACATTTACTATCAAAGTCTCTTACACATACTGTAAATACTCTCGTTAATTAGAATGGTTGTGTATTTGCGTCGGACCAGAGCAGAACTGCATCCAGTGAACATTAGGGGTCAGTCTCTCAGCTGTCTCCTATCTTTTCATCATCTCCAGTGGCTTTCACCAAGCCATTTATTTCTTCTGATTATTAGTTGTTGTGTTTTATAAAGAGCTTGCTGATTTTATGTTTTATTAAAACTTCCTCCCTCCAGGTCAATGTTAATGTCTGCATCATTGAGACGTGTTTTCAACCAAAGTTGCCAATTTTTGCTAGTGTAGATAAAGGAATGTTGATTGCTAAGGCAGCTAAAATTAAAGAAAATGTTTGTAAAACATATATTTATTAAATATGAGTAAGACTTAAATTTATCTTGTCTTTAGTGACATGTAACTATGGAAACGGTGGCTGCCAACACACATGTGATGACACAGACACAGGCCCGATATGTGGCTGCCACCAAAAGTACGCCCTGCATTCAGACAGCAGGACCTGCATCGGTAAGTGACCATTTTTACTCATTGTGGTGAAGAAAGTAACAGCCTAACCTTGGCCTCATAAGGTTTAAATGCTGAACTCAGAATAACACAGAGAGTTTGGCACAAACAGAGAAAACCAGCACTCCATTTTATAAAAACCTGGTTATTGGCTTATTTATCAAATATATTTGGTCAACAAAGATGACCAAAGTTCCATCAGCACTGCTTCTTGAGTTACAGTTAATGTTAGATTCTGGCTTTATCCACGTTATGTTTTGTATCTAACCAGCATTAGTTGTCACATTTTTTTTATAATTGGCATGATAAAAACTCCAGAACCACTTAACGTGGGTTTTCAAAATGAATTGATGGTTATTACTCTGGGTCTGTTTTGAAGACAATTATAAAACAAGTTATATAAAATATATTTCTGCAAACACTGGTCTTTTAAGTCCAAAAACAAGTGTTTTTTCCCCATTATTATCTTTTTTATTTGTCTTCTTTACAGAAAAGCATACACTTCATACAGCAAAGTGTTGTGACTATAGATTCATGCTATAGAGCCTGTTCAGTGACATCAGCAACATTTATTCTGGCATGATGGATGACAGTCAAAGCCTGCATTTACCAAAGTCGATCATGTAGATATTATTTTAGAGCGAGACCACCTCATCATAATAAAGATTGATTTAGACCAGATTGTGTGTCACCAGGATGCTGTCCCTCCTCCAGGTTTAGCTCACTGTCAAAACTGTGGAACCTACAGAGCAGGATACTAGGACCTTGCTTGTAGGATGGAGGCAGTGGACCTGTGGAGGTGTATTCATTGGGTAGCCTGGCCCTTACTAGCATCTTATTCAGCACATCAAAACGCCATTGGACAGGTTATTGAGAGGCAAGTTACTCAGGCAATTGAAGGCAGACACTTTGCATGTGATCCCCAACAAGGTGGGAGAACAAATGGTAGCTGATCCTCACTTTGTTCTTGATGAACATCTACTGCATCCTTTGCTGTGTCCAAAACAGCAGGCCGGGACGAAGGACGTCCCAAACTGAAGACTCCTCCGATGCGGCCGACAAATACGTCCTTCTTTTTCCCCGATTTGAAGGACAGGTCTGATGGATCCTTCTCGGCCCAGCATATCCCATAATGCATTGCGGCCCRACCGGAGATTTTTTTAAGCTGGTAATRGCAGATGAAGTGAGAGAAAAGAATACGTTTTAAATAAAAATATGGCGATATAAAAATTAAATTTTTTTAGCGGTTGTAATTCTAATACTTTTATCATTTGAATGGACATGTTTTTAAATATTATTTTTGTCATTAAACACGTGAAATAAACATGCACCTACAGCTGGTCAATTAGTTCTTCAAATGTTACCTTTAAGTTAATTTTATTGTTTTGTGATATTAATAATGCTAATATATAGATATTTTTCTATTTTTGATATATTTTTGCTTCTTTTTAGCGTCGTCACAGTTGCTAGGTGACATGACGTACGCCGGGGTAAGGCTAGACCATCCAAATTCACAGCCTCTTTTTTTCCGGTCTTCCCAGTCTACCAAGGACCCGGCCCAACCTCGACCRGGTAGTCTGGGTCCTCTGGAGGACCCGGCCTGTCGTTTTGGACACAGCCCTTGTCTCTTTTTTTCACTGGTGTCTTTTGGTTCTTGTCTACTTTGGCTGGTACTGGCAGCACACACATCCCTTGCCAGTCTTCACCACAGTTTCACCCAAGTGGAATAAACCTCTGGAACTTATCAGGACTGGGTTTGGCTCTGTTATTGGCGTGAGACCTATCTCCATTAAGGATGGACTTTGTAGATCACAGGGAAATAAACTCACATTTTAAATGGCTTYTTCACCACCCGTGCTTTGGATTTTATGTGACAGAAACCTGGCAGTGTTGGTGAGTCAAGCTCTTCTTTTTATTTTAATTTGACCCATAGACTGTACTTATTTTAACACAGAATTGAATTCAGTTTATTTATAAAGCACCAATATGGGATAAATTTTGTGCCAGCAGGAATTGAATTTGAATTGCTCAGATTAAATCTGAATGTGCATAATTTGAAATTGAATGCATTGGTTTGAAAATGAATTTTACTCAACTGAAACAGAATTTAATGATTTGAAACAGAATTTAAAGATTTGTATCTGAATTAATTTGCTTTGAAACTGTATTTTGGTCTATTAAACCTTCAGTTTGACTACTTTCACTTTCAGTTCCATAATTCAATTTCAGTTCCAAAATCCAGATTTTTGTGTCACATCCTGGTCCTTGAGAAAGCCAGCCAGAGTAATCAAACACAGATCCACAGATTTATGTTTCACTTTGGTGAAATTTCCCTTCTGTAATGTAACACAGTTGAAGCAATCCACCATAAAAGTAACAAAAACTGACAGTTATTTTATTGCACTGATTAATTTTACCTGTAGAAAATGTTACATTTACATCCCGTCATAGATCTGTCAGCAGCAGCATCTGATTAATATGTGATCCACGATGTGATGTAAATGTAACATTTTCTACCTATAGGTCAAATTAATCACTGCAATAAAATAATTTTGTCTGTTTTTGTCACTTTTATGGTGGATTGCATCAATTCTGTTACATTACAGAAGGGAAACTTCACCAAAGTGAAACATAAATCTTTGGATCTGTGTTTGATTASTCTGGCTGACTTTCTCAAGGACCAGGATGTGTGACACAAAAATCTGAATTATGGAACTGAAAGTGAAAGTAGTCAAACTAAATTTTTGATAAACCAAAATACAGTTTGAAAGAAAATTAATTCAGATACAAAACTAAACTCATTTTCAAACCAATGCATTCAATTTCAAATTATGCACACTCAGATTCAATCTGAGCAATTCATATTCAGTTCCTGCTGGCACAAGATTTATCCCATACAACAAGTCACAACAAATTTCGCTTTAGGGGATGGTACACAAGAAAACAAGGAGACTACTGGAAGTGGTGGAAGAGTCGCCGCTGTTTTTAAGATGTAGTACAAGCTCTCTTTGAGCATCAAAGTATTTTGCTGGTTTCAGCTTGCACTAGAGTGGTTAGYAGGTGATTGTGATGCAGTTCRAATAASCACCTCCAAACCTGAGTCCATGGTCGTCAGTCAGAAAAGGGTGGATTGATCTCCAGGTTAGGGGAGGAGTTAAAGTATCTTCAGTACAGACTTTGTGCCAGTCTGGTTTGTAAAGAGAGATTTTAGTTGTAAAGTGAAGCKCTCTGTTTCCTGGTTGATCTAYWTTCCTACCCTCACCTATGGSCAYGAAATTTGGATAGTGACTCATAGAACCAGATTGTGGATACAAGCGGTCAAATTRAATTTTCTTCACAGCGTGTCTGGACTCTCCCTTAGAGATAGAGTGAGAAGTCCAGTTATCCAGAAGAGACTCGGAGTAGAGCCGCTGCTCCTACACACTGAGAGRAGCCAGTTGAGGTGATTCAGGCATCTGGTAAGGATGCCTCCTTAAGGAGGTGCTTCAGGCATGTCCAACTGGGAGGTGACTCTGGAGAAGACCCAGGACACGCTGGAGAGACTGTCTCTTGATTTTGGCCTGGGGGTGCCTTGGAAACCTCCCAGAAGAGCAGGAAAAGGTTGCTAGGGAAAGAGAGGTCTGGGCTTCTCTGCTTAAAGGGATCTCCGATTAGTTGTAACATTAGACTTTATTTAATAAACATATATTTTAACTGTAAAATAAAGACTGTAAAAATACTGGAGGCTGTTTAGTTATTATAATTTTTTAACTAAAAGTTTAAAACTATATTATATGGACAGGGCCATTTTATTTACACACAAAGCATTCTGGGTAAATGATGATGTGGATAGGTCCTCGGTGTGAGCGAGCTATATCCACCCTGAAGGTTAATCTTGGACAATATCTGATGATCGACTCTTTTAAATGAAACCAGAGAGCGTTGACAGAGAGGAGAAGGTAGAAACAGTCCAGTCAACAACTAAAAATGTGGATGGAGGACAACAGAGCTGCTTCATGGAAGATGACCCTCAGCTTAGCCTGTAAGCCTTCGCGCTAGCACCAACGCTATAC
>NW_013952958.1:51551-54835 GCF_001266775.1 Austrofundulus limnaeus
GTATATTTACAGTCTTTATTTTACAGTTAAAATAAATGTTTATCAAATAAAGTCTAATGTTACAACTAATCAGGGATCCCATTAAGCTGCTGCCCCCGTGACCTGACTCCTGAACAAGCAGAAGGTGATGGATGAATAGATGAATGAACCGTTAGAAATGGCTTGCTTTTTACTAGAACCATAGGCAATGAACTAAAACATTGGACCTTTTGTTATCCCAGGTAAACACAGATCACGTGATTTACAGACAGAAACTGAACAGGCTCTATATCTTACAGACTGAGTCGATCTCCTCAGATTGTTGATGTAATATTTCATTAATAAAACTGATGTCTTAGAATTTGGATCAACACATGCTGTTTATTAAATATTTAATCTAGAACTTTGTGGCACATTGTTTATCTGTAAGAATATTGTGCATAAAAAAACTCAGGAAATATATGAGCCACAGTCAGCAGTGAGCAGGTAGCTGATAASAGAATAATTCGTTCACATTCTGGCTCTCTCAACTTGCCTTTTTCTAATCAGTGGAAAAAAACCAAGACTTTCCAGGTAAGTAAACATGTCATCTTATTCATAACCTCCTTGTTGATGACTTTGGAAAAGCTTAAAAGCACATTTCATTGCCAGTTATTGGTTTCTATTTTAATGTAAATGTCTAAAGTGGGTAAAAAATAAACAGCCAGCAATGGTCAGCATACTGTATACGTTGTGTATTCAAATTAAACAGTTGGGTGCAGAAATTAATCAAGTCCTAGCAGGAGAGGGAGAAGAAGCTTTTGAAGTTGTGTTTGATTATTTTTCTCTCTTTATACTAAAGACAGTTTCTTGTTGGAAAACTCTGATGGATAACTTTACAAGTGTTCCTCAAACAAAAATCTCTTTTTGCAGGTCACACACCTAACTGGAGTCTGCTGATTATGGATTATAATTGTTTGCAGGCTCAATGTATTTAACATCCTATATGTTGAACACATTAATAACTAACAATAATGTCAATCACTCATTTGACAGAATAATTGGAGGGAGGTGGGGGCAGAAATATCAACAATTATATTAAAATAATAGCTGATATAATGGGTTGCAGAAGTCTTCACCCCCTTGCAATGCATTATTTCTTGTCACTTTAAATTTTGAAATTTAAATTCAATTATATTAAAATAATAGCTGATATAATGGGTTGCAGAAGTCTTCACCCCCTTGCAATGCATTTTTTCTTGTCACTTTAAATTTTGAAATTTAAATTAATTTTTAATTTGATTACAAGTGATGAACAGAGATGCACTGGACTGATTTTGTGGGCTGATATGATTATCAGATTCTTTCAAATCTCTGATCTTCAAATATAAATTTTGTCCTATAGTGATTTTTTTCTTTAAGAATTAAAAAAGATGGAGTTCAAAATATACATTTTTAAGATTCTAATAAAAATGTTGTCTCACATAACAAAGTCCTGTAGTAGTATATTCGCTTGGGTACAGCTTGATATTTTACAAAAATATAATTATTTTGATTTGACTTTAAGCTTTTGCTTTCTGCTCATTTATGCGTGAGTGTGTGTACTTGTATTTGATAACTTTTTAGGACTGTTTCTGGTATACACACCTACCTTGTCAAGACCAGTAGTTCATATGGGGACCAAAGACCAGTCCTACTATGGTGAAACTCTATTTTTATGTTGGGGGTTTGGTTTAGGACTAAGGTGTGAATTGATTTTAGGTTAGGTTCAAGCTTCGGTATGTATTAGGGTGGTTAGGTTTAGGGTAAGGGGTCAGGGTTAGGCTATAGAAATGACTGGAAATCAATGGAAATCAAAGAAAAGTCCTAATAAAGATAGAAATGCAAACTTGTGTGTGAGTGGGTGTGTGTACGTACATACCATGGTGTTCCTAAACCTTGACATAGGTTGAAATGTGTTAAAAAATTTATTAATATTATTTATCAAAATCTGAACAAAAAAACGTTAACATCCGTATTCTAACAGATTTCATAAACCTTCACAAATGTTCAATATGGTCCCCAACTGTGACATTCACAAATCAAGTTGGTGGTCCAACTCATGCATGTCTAAAGCAGATTTCCAGTTAGTGGATTCTTCTCAAAAATGCAGGCCGCACACTCATTTGAACATRTTTAAGCATATTCTATTGCACAAAAAACCTTTTCATTTCAGTTGAATGTCATTCTTGGAAAAAAAAATTATAGGAACAATAACATTTGTATGTCTATGCACACTTWGTTAAAATGAGATGATTTGAACAAGAACGGACGTAAGTTTTTAGATTACAGAATGACAAAACCTTTTTTGGAACACCGTGTGTGTACACATACTGTACATGCATCAGAAACAACTGTAATAAGGAGCACAAGGAGCTTGACAAATACCAATGTCAGCAATGAGAGAAAACAAAGAAGCTGTCGTCAGTCAGCCTCAGTGACATCAGAGGTCATCAGAACACTCTCAACGCTGCAGTTTAGCTTGTAAAAGTGGCTTCAACAGATTCCAGAATCAACCTAAGATATTTCTGTTCCAAAGGAGTGTGGTCCTAGTAACAGTTAAGATACTGCACAGAAGTCTCAAGCTCCTAGGTCTCTGGTGGAGGACCAAAAGTTTAAAGTGAAGTGAAAAGTCCCATGTGAAACAGCTGGAGTGAGCTGCATGTTTCTTATGTTTAAACTGGTAAGTGGTACTTTTTACCCCAACTATTACCACCAGAAGTCACAGTTGATTAAAAAGATCCATCTGTGAGCTGTCATGTAACCGGAGGGATGCCAATTTGATCCCCCTGTTCCAATTGTCTCAGTCGTTGTGTCCTTGGGCAAGGCACTTCACCTGSCTTGCCTACTGATGGTGGTCAGAGGGTCCATGGCAGCCCCGCCTCTGTCAGTGTCTCCCAGGGCAGCTATGGCTACAGTGTAGCTTACCACCATCAGTGTGTGAAAGGGTGAATGACTGCAGTGTAAAGCGCTATGAGGTCCCGTGGAACTTAAAAAAGCGCAATATACTTTAATCCATTTTGTCATCTGTATGTCTTTTCATATTTTTTTATTAACCCCCAGAATGAACACCTGTGAAACACTTCTAAATAGCAGTGGTGGGCAGCGCTAATCCAGAAATTGGCTCCACAATTTCTAAAGCGCTTATGAAAATATTTAAGTCCGCAACTTCAAAAACGTTCATGTCTTAGAAAAATTAGCAGAAGCTAATTTTAAAGCACAAGTTAAATTTGACATTTACTAGCTGACAATTCATGTTCAATATGCACAACATTGCCAACTAGTGG
>NW_013952958.1:55141-60934 GCF_001266775.1 Austrofundulus limnaeus
GTAATTTTAAAACTGTTTATTGGAAAACCAAAGCGTTGCATTCTGGGTACATGACCGACTGACGGGAAACGAAAGCATGGGGAACAGGAAACTAGTATCTTCCCTTCAAAATAAGAGCTTGGTTTTTAAAGTTTTTCATGTTTCCATTGGATTTTAAAGTTTTCCAGTTTACCTGAAACTCATCAGACTGAAGAAGTCTCTTGGAAGAGAGACGAAATGTTTCACTAAAGAAGAACCCATCCGGAGGACCTACTTATTTTTTCTTTTTGATTTCTTTCTACCTGGATTAGGACGTTTTCCATGTAGTTGCTCCAGATGACCACTGGATGTCAGTCTTCACTAGAATAACATCTTCAAATCATTTCTGAGTCTAACACTGTTGGCCGATTGCTTTTGAGCTCCAGCGTTTAAACTTTATAATTTTTTTTCAAATGAGCTCCGATTGTAAAGTAAAATAAATCAATACATACAAAATTTTAGTATGGATTACAAACATTTACTGTTTTTGCTATTGCCTTCCTGCTACGTGAGCAGACACAAAGCATTGTGGGAAATCAGAACCGTGACCGAATGCGACAGTTTGCAAGGATGTGTACCGTCCCAATAAGTGTGTTTATCTGGGAGGGGGTGCTGTTGGATACATCATGTGTGTTGTGATTCATTGACAGCCATGCCTCCCGCTGTTCAAGATAATGACTGGTAGATAATAAGTTATTAGCGGTACTGCATTTTAATTTTAGAAAGCTCAAATACGCTTATGCATTATAAAAATTAGTAAGAACGAAAAAGCGCAAATGAAATATTTAGGTCCGCAATTAGCGAATTTGCGCTTTAGYGGGCTGGTGCCCACCACTGCTGAATAAGTTTATCACCAAGCAAGAAACGTTCCACAGAGGTCCAAATCAAAGTTGGAGAGAAGTACAGATCACAATAAAAATATCTAAGACAGAGATATCCAAAACAAAGTTCCTATTGTATTATTAGGAAATGGAAGATAATGTCAGCACAGAAAACCTAGCAAGAGCAGACCATCCATAGAGTAGGTAAGGAAGAGAATGATCCAGGGGGCCAAAGATAACCCTAATGGAGTTGGACAGTTTTTCTACAGAGATAAGATTTGTCCACAAGACAAGAAGCTGCAAAGAATTGGGCTTTATGAAAGTGGAAGGGAGTAAAAAGGTGCATTGAATCCTTACACATGTGGCAGATTGTGCTGTGATCATATGAGACAAAATTGTACTTTTTCACCACAAAGGAAAGGACCATAAGACAAATCTATCTCCTCTATTCATGCTGAGAACACATCCCCACTGTTAAGCATGGTGGTAGCAGCATCATATTGTGGAGATGTTTTTCATTTGTAGAGACTGGAAAACTAGTCAGAGTAATAGGAAAGGAGCAACATACCAAACAAATTCCTGAGAGGAACTTCATGAACTTTTCCAGAGATTGAAGACTGAAACAGAGGTCCACCTTCCAGCAGGACTATAACTATAAACACACTGCTGAAGTAGCACATCAGTGGTGTTGGGRAAACCAGGTGAAGTTCCCGGAATGATTCAGTCAAAGCCCAGACCTCAATCCAACTGAGAATATCTGGTTTGATTTTAAAGATTGTTTGACACAAGCCACATCCGTCCAACCTCAATGAGCTGAAGCAGTTTGGTTGTGAAAAAAAACACCAGTTTGCTAGAATTACCAAGTATATTTATTGGCTGTGGGAGGTACCTTTAGAGAAGCATTGACTTTGGGGAGKATGAATAATTTCACACACACGAGTATTTCATGTAGGTCCATTATTTGTAATCAAACTGAAAATGATGTTAACGTTCGGTTTGTAAGGCAACACAATATAAAGAAGATCAAGGGGATGAATTCTTCTGCAACCCACCGATGAAGGCATGTTTATTTAAACAATGTAACAGAAGCTGCCACATTGATTGATGAAAACAGTATTATTTCAACTCTTTTTCTCCAGTCAAGGAGAACGTCTGTTTTAACTTTATTGGGAATCAGCCATTTAGTTTGTCACAAAGGACAAAAACAGAATCAATTCCAGAAAACCGTCCTAAAATCTAATATTCTTATATATTGTGAAAAAGAGTTTCTGTCTCACCATTCCAGATTTTCAAATTTGAAAGACTGAGCACAACAAATGAAAACGGGACTGAACCACAATGTTTTAATTGGCTTTCCTTGGTGAAAATTGACCCGATTTCCAAAAAATATAATCTGTCTGGGGCATGTCTTTCTGGGCAAMAATCCCTGGTGCAGTAATGTCTGAAGTTCAGAGTTTTGAATCACAATTGGTTTTGACTTCTTTACAGCCATGTTGTAAAAGCTGGCAGTAGAGCAGGTGATCAAACAATTTTCCTACTTTACCTTTACTTAAGATACGTCTAAGTCCATTTAATTAAAGTTTATAATTTCTGATTAATTTGTTATTGGGCAATGTCACAAAGCCAATAATAAAACATTAAGTAAATGTTTCCATGTTTTTTTAAACTGAAGTCTAAATATTAAGACTATAATTTATGACCTGGGATAGGCAATCCTGCTTCCAGAGGGCTGCTGTCCTGCATGTTCAACTTGTTTCTCTGCTTCTGCACACCTCATTCAAATAAATAGGTGATTATTAAAGGGGACCTATTATGTAAAATTCACTTTTTGAAGTTTTTTTTAATTCAACTTTGGGTATGTACTTCTTAAAAAAAACAGTCCTAGGACCAAAAAAATGCACCCAGGGGCATATTTACTGTAAGTAAATGTATTTTTAATGTATATTGACAAGTTTTATACTTCTGTCATTTTGTGATGTCACAAGCCGTACGACAACCCACCGGAACCTGCGTTCAGCCCCTTACCTAGCAACCCCCGGGTGAGACTCCACCTCCTCARTATAAAAAGCCGTCACGGTTGTTGTTGTGCCATGCTCAGCTCATTTCACAAAAAGCCTCCAACAGGGCAATGGATGGACCAGAGAGCAGGAGACCAGGGTTTGAGACCGGCATGGACACAATTTAGTCATTTATTTATTTTCATTTGTTATGAACACATTTTCTCATGTACCTCTATTGTTTAGCTTATTAAAGCCTTTTTAAAGCCTATTTGTTTGAGTTTCTGAGGTATTTTGACCGCTGCTGCTCCCTGCTCTGGTAACAGCATGCAGAGTGAGCGCAGAGCAGAGGAGGGAGAGAAAAAAAAAAGAAGCTGCGACCATGATTCTGCCTCTGGGTCTCATATGGTTGTACAACGGAGCTTCTGCTATTATTAGCCATGCTAACGTAAACGCTGGCTTTGGAGGGCGGAGTTAATGTCAACAGATTTTTGGAGGGCGTTACCAACAGAGCTCATTAACATAAACAGCTCTTCTGAACGGAAGTCAGAGCAGGCAGAACTAGAAAATGGGAAATTTTATTATCTGAGAATTATTTTGTGCATTAAATTGAATGAACATGGTCTGGATAGCCCACAGGCATACCATAAAAATTTCTAGGACCCATAATTGGTCTCCTTTAAGCTTCTTCAGAACTGGAAAAGGTATTTCAATCAATGAATCAGATGTGTTGGAGCAAACAAATCATGCAGGATCAGGTTTGCCGACCCCTGGATTAGACTCTACTGCCCAACAGTTTTGGTTTGCTAAAGGGAGAGACTTGATTGCACGTAATATCAGATATTCTGTGGAGAAAATACCAGCACTGTTGCGACATGTCCTTCGCTTAGTCTGTTTATCTTCCTCTGGGTCTCACCTCAACCTCTTCAACAGATGGCTGGTTTTGACTGCACCTAACCCCTTTTCTTTTCAGCTCATTTGAAGAAGGAGACCCCTCCATCAAGGAAACRCTGCAGTGTTGAAGACAAGAGTGGAAACACCCCTTCAGCCTTTTTTCTATTGTATCGTGCCTCTTTTTTTCCCCATCTTTCTGTCGTTCTTCATATTTTGAAGAAAGAAAAAAAAAACATCTCTGTTTGTGGTCCCAGTGCCCCATCTGCTACTTGGGTCTAACTTTACCCCCAGCCCCATTTTACCATTTTCCTATAGTCCCTTTGCTCCTTCTTCCTCTCTCTTCTTGCTTTCTGGTGATAGTACCTGATTGCCTGTCTTGTCTGAGCATCCTTGTTAAAAGCAAATGAAGTTTAAATAAAGATTAGTCTATGGTCCACTATAGAAAAGAGTAAATGTGGGTTGGGGAGGTCAGGGGCCTTGTGTTAGACTCTGTGGCATCTCAATTGCAGCCTTATCTTAGATAAAGCTCTGTCCTAAAAGCAARCTTACTGCTACCAAATGACAAGCAAAACCCTGTCAATTCAAAGACGACGTCCGTTCCTTTGATCCATCACTCAGTATTTTGGCGGGAAACTGCGCTGTCCTCCCTGTTTTTACTCTCATCACCTACCATTTCTACTGCATGTGCCCGCTCAAAATGGCCATATCACCAACTTGGTTTCCTCTTTCACTAATKTATTGTTTGTTGCTTGTCTTGTRAACTAGCTGCATTGTAGAGCCTGCWCTTCATTCAAATGGATTCCTTATTCTCTTTGTAAAATTATTTTCCCAGTATGATTTAAGTTATAATTGTATTGTTGATGTTTTTATTGTATTAGTTTTATCAATTATCTCCTAGTTTTATTAGTGTAGAGTGACCCAGTTCCTCCCAAACTTCATCTTGCACAAGTCTGTAAAGCAGCATCCCTCTCTGAGGCCCTCCAAATATGGGATAAATCTTGTGCCAGCAGGAATTGAATTTGAATTGCTCAGATTGAATCTGAATGTGCATAATTTGAAACTGAATGCATTGGTTTGAAAAGGAATTTTACTAAATTGAAACTGAATTTTATGATTTGAAACTGAATTTAGTTTTGTATCTGAATTAATTTGCTTTGAAACTGTATTTTGGTTTGTTAAAAATTCAGTTTGACTGCTTTCACTTTCAGTTCCAAAATTCAGATTTTTGTGTCACACATCCTGGTCCTTGAGAAAGCCAGCCAGAATAATCAAGCACAGATCCACAGATTCATGTTTCAGTTTGGTGAAATTTCCCTTCTGTAATGTAACAGAATTGATGCAATCCACCATAAAAGTGACAAAAAAAGTTATTTTATTGCAGGGATTAATTTGATCTATAGGAAGAAAATGATACATTTACATCATTTCATGGATCACACATTGATCAGATGCTGCTGATCTATGATGGGATGTAAATGTAACATTTTCTATAGGTAAAACTAATCACTGCAATAAAATAAGTCTCTGATTTTGTTAGTTTTGTGGTGGATTGCATCAACTGTGTTACATTACAGAAGAGAAATTTCACCAAAGTAAAACATAAATCTGTGGATCTGTGTTTGATTACTCTGGCTGGCTTTCTCAAGGACCAGGATGTGTGACACAAAAATCTGAATTTTGGAACTGAAATTGAACTATGGCACTGAAAGTGAAAGTAGACAAACTAATGTTTAATAGAACAAAGTACAGTTTCAAAGCAAATTAATTCAGAAACAAAACTTTAAATTCAGTTTCAAATCATTAAATTCAGTTTCAATTTAGTAAAATTAATTCTCAAACCAATGCATTCAATTTGAAATTATGCACATTCAGATTCAATCTGAGCAATTCAAATTCAATTCCTGTTGGCACAATATTGATCCCATACTCCAAACACCTTCTAGTCACATTTAGGACTGAGCTGCATGGACTTTTTTCCCCTTTGGAGCCCTTTTAAAATCCACCTCACAAATCCACTCCTTATACACACACACACACACACACACACACACACACACACACAC
>NW_013952958.1:61000-63142 GCF_001266775.1 Austrofundulus limnaeus
CACACACACACACACACACACACACACACACACACACACACATGCATTTTATTCCACTCTCTGACAGATTTCTTTTTCACACACTCAAGCAAGCAGACACTCAAAAGCTGGAATGCACAAGCTTTTGATTCAACAATCGCACATTCGCCCACATTTCACTGCCGTTAGCCGAGCACCAGAAAGACTCCATTCATTCCCGAGTGTGCTTCAGGAAACCCTTCACGTTGTCCGTCAAGAGAAAAAAAGGTAGCAAGGTGGTGCACGGGGAACGGAAAGGACAATAATTGTGCCCATATCTACCCCCTCTGCATCCAGCCCACCAGACATCAAAGGCCTTTTCCATTGCAGCATTCATACAGAGATGCTCATTCAGGCCTTAATGACTTGGGCCAAGTGAAAAGCTGGCTCCCTCTCCCAGCCTCTTCATCAAATCGCCATCCCCAGTGTAGGACATGCATGCCACTTGAGCTCCAACCAGTGTAACCTGCCTCGATTTCTCTTCTTGTCATTCATCCTTCACCCCTGCTGCCCAGCTTTTTTGGGAATGTGGTTTGTTTGGTGTTGACTGTTAAAGCCAGCTGTGATGTGTTCCATAGACAAACAGGCAACCAGCACTGCCCCCAGACTACTTTGTTTTCTTCTTTTTACGTTTTAATCTYTGTGCATGTTCTTCCCACACTTTTCGTTTAAACCCCATTTTGAAAGTGTGCAACCCTCTTCTCCTCACATACCCATTGTAAGTCATGGTKGGACTTCAAACTCGCTTCTCTCTCTCTTGTTCCTTTGTTTTATTTGTTCCCTCTCTCATCTTATGTTTTTAGATCTTTGAGCACCATCTCTATGATAATTGTCCTTTCATACTCTGTACGTGCTGCCGTTATTCTTTTCATTACTGTCATCATCGACCTGTTTTCTTTGCTCGTCTCCTTTCAATGCTTAAATATGTGAACTTTTTTTAAATTATTTTTTTCTATCTCTTCTATTTTTAACACAAAGGAATTATTGCTAGGGAAGTGTGGCTGTTTGATATGGAAGACATAAACTCCATTGGCAACAGCAGTGTCACTGTTACCATCAGATTCAAAATCCAACCTAATGTTTACCCCAACTTCATTCCATCCCTAAAATCTCACACCGCTCTAATTCGAAGGAAGATTTTCCATGTTTTGCGTCCTAAAGTATCTTTTCCCCTGCCAATGTTATGCCTACTGCTTCATTATAAGCTATATGCTGATCAAGTTTATTCATTTTGTTTTGTTCTTTTGACTTGCTGCTGGGAATTGATCATTGTTTGGGGATTAACACTCTAACAGGGATTTTGGCTCCTCTTCATCACTTCTTGCTTCTGGCTTTGTTTTTTATTTTTATTTTTGCTTTTTTTTCTCATGCGCCAAATAGGGCTAAAGGTCTGGTCATCAGGGCTTCTCATTAACCTGCTGCTCACTGTTTGTCCCCTGTTTGTTTTAGAGAGAGATGAGGCTGCAATTGAGAGCTCTGAGTTCAATGCCACGTCAGTAGCTGATGTGGACAAGCGGGTGAAACGGAGGCTACATATGGGTAACTGTTTTCTTCCTCTTTCTATGTGTTGCCATGCCGCTTGTGCTCGTATCCCAGACTTGACGTCCCTCTTTACCCTCCTTTTTTCACCTTTTTCTTTTTTCTTTTTTTTTTTTGTGAAAATCATATTTGTAAACCTTTGGTGCCCAACTGTGTCCACCCCCAGAGTCGCACTTCAACTTAATTTATAACWCTTTGTGAAAAAGGACAAAAACTGGTCGTTGTTTTTTATTTAAAATGCTGGGTCAATTAGTTTTGGAAGATTCTACAATGTTTTCAGTGACCAACARTACACCAAATGCTTTTCTTACAATCATGCATTTCACATTACATAAAATAAAATAAAATTTGGCGTTGTCATAATCTGATCTCCCAGTTTATTAAATTATGCAAAYTGATGTGCAATCCATTAAATTGGTTTAATGAACTGTGATCCATTCTCTCAGTTTATGAAACTGCACATTAATTTAAAGTTTGTTCTCTTAGTTCATTAGAGGGGGATATTATGTAGTTTTCAGGCACAATTATATGCCAAATACAAGTAACTATATGTTACCATCACTTGTTATGGAAATTATATATATA
>NW_013952958.1:63576-64490 GCF_001266775.1 Austrofundulus limnaeus
CGTCAAAGTTCATTACAAGTGGCCCTTCGAGGGCCACCATAACGCTCATGTGGCCCTCAGTGAAAATGAGTTCGACACCCCTGGCTTAAATGCCTTGAAATTAGCCTCTGTCTCTTTAAGAACCTCCTACTGTTTCAGACACTCCCACTTCAGGATGTTTCCAAACAATGCTTTTCGGGGGAGGGGTGCTTTGTGGGGCGGAAGCTCAGCTGGGGACTGAGCTCCAGGGAGGAGTTAGGTACAAATAGGTGGCGCTATATACCAGCAAGTATTTGCTCTAGTGTGCATGCTGCCTATTACAGGATCTCCTGTTCAAGTTTTTCTTTAGTTTGATACTTTAACTTTATTTAGCCTTCTAAATTTTATTTATTTAACCGTTTTTACTCAATGAAGCTGTGCCCTCTTGAAACATGCTAGTTCAAAGACCATTTGTCTTGTAGTTTGACGTGAACTGCTGCTTTCGCTCTCCAGCCTCGCCGTTGTGCAGCAACATAGCTTTGTTACTACTCCGTGTCAGCTGATCACGTTGAAGACAATCAACATTAATCAATAAGATGGTAGTCAGGAAAACAAAAATTTCCAAAAAACCTTTGAAACGAGTGCACGGGGTTGCAGAGGAGGAACAAAACAGCACGTGGGGAGAGCAAGGGGCGATGACGATGGAAGCTTACGGAAAAAACTGGATAGAAGCCGTGTCTCCCCTCTCTCATCATGGACAATGTGAGATCATGAGATCACAGGCCAACAGAATAGACAGCGTTAGCCAACCAGAGACGCCCAGAGAGCTGTAAGAGGAGGGGGGCTCGCTGAGCTAATTAATAATTACTGTTGGAATCCTGGTTTTGGTATTGGTATTGGTAATTGGGGATGGGTACAACCCAGGTGAGCGGGGGCCTCATAAGTGGGCCCATTGC
>NW_013952958.1:65171-66433 GCF_001266775.1 Austrofundulus limnaeus
ATGTCCTGGTACCCATTTAACAGTAACACTATTATCTCTCCCCAGTTGGTTGACTGCTTCGGCACACTCCAGAAAACTGGATAGAAGCCGTGTCTCCCCTCTTTCATCATGGACAATGTGAGGTCATGAGATCACAGGCCAACAAAATAGGCAGCGTTAGCCAACCAGAGACGCCCAGAGAGCTGTAAGAGGAGGGGGGCTCGCTGAGCTAATCAATAATTACTGTTGGAATCCTGGTTACATTACTATTAAGGAACGTACTTGTTGCTCATACATTGAACTGCTGGCTTTTTATTTATTTATTTTTATTTTTATTTTTTTTTAAATCTGTACTTTTCCTCAGGAGTCAATAATGTATTCAGATTCTGATTCTGATTTTGGTAGCTCCACATGGCTACCACAGGAAATTCAATGATTACTCAAACATCCTAGAATGAGACAAAACAAACCTCAGGGTGTGTTTTTGATGTTTGAATGACAGCATAAGGCAGGAGTGGGATCATGGGAGTGGGCAATCATGGTTCTTGAGGGCCGCAGCCCTACGTTTTACATTTTTCCCTGCTCCAACACACCTGATTCAGTCACTGAACTACCTCTTCCAAATTCTGCAGTATGGGGGACCAACACTGACAATTAGAAATAAAAGCAGAAATAGAAAAAGGAACCTTTAACTAAATAAATACATTTAAAATGCACCAAATAAAATTAAAAAGGATAACTTAACCTCATGTTTTATAATTTAATTGACCTTCATATTTATTTTTCCAGCTTAGTTCCAATACATTTAAAATGCACCAAATAAAATTAAAAAGGACAACTTAACCTCATGTTTTATAATTTAATTGACCTTCATATTTATTTTTCCAGCTTAGTTCCAATAAATTATATATTTTAACACATAATTTAAATTTTAATGTGTTTAATATATATTTTACATAGTTTTTCCTTTTACTTGTACATGCATTTGTGTCTCTTGAATGCTTAAACTGAATGATTTTTTATAATTTTGTCCAACAAGTCTTTTTATTTCCATGTGTTGCATGCTTGTGCTGCCGCAGTTTAGCTTAAAGTTTAGATAAAAATAAATGCGCAGGTAATGTTTTCCTCCTTGGCTTTGTTTTAGCTTTAAAATTTTAGCTTAACTGAGGCAGCACAAGCAGGCAACACATAGAAATAAAAAGACTTGTTGGAAAAACATATAAAAATTAAGTATAAACCTTTAAGACACACAAATGCATATACAAGTAAAAAAACAATTAATA
>NW_013952958.1:66443-68156 GCF_001266775.1 Austrofundulus limnaeus
CAAATATATAGAATAATTTAATGGAACTAACCTGGAAAAATAAATATGAAAGTTAATTAAAATATAAAACAGGTGATAAAGTACTCCTTTTTTAATTTTAATTGGTGCATTTCAAATGTATTTATTTATTGGTTCTTGTAATTCTACTTTTATTTCTAATTATGTCAGTTTTGGTCCTCTGTACTGCATAAGCTTAATAATCATATATTCATTCATATCAGGTGTGTTGGAGCACAGAAACAAGTAAAACATGCAGGGCTGTGGCCCTCCAGGACCAAGATTGCTCATGCTTGGTATAAGTGATATAAAACTCAAAAAAATTAATTTTTCATAATCCCCGCAGCCCCTTAAAGTGAGAATACTTTWAAAGAATCTATTCCCTTAGATCAGAGGCTGAAAACCTGATCCTCGTGGTCCATTGTTCTGCATGTTTTAGATGTTTTCCTGCATCATCACATCTGTCTGAAATGAATGAATCATCAAAAGACTTCTGCCACACTTGATGATAATCAGCAGTTGAAGCAGGAAAACAGCTAAAACTTGCAGGACAGTGGGTCACAAGGAACAGGGTTGGGAACCTTTACTTTAGTTTTTTAAATTGTGCCCACTGATTTTTAATCTGTTCCCTTAGTTTCCATCTGAATCTGCGTCTTCTATCTGTGGTCGGATCATGAAGGCAGCAGGTCCAGGTGAAAAACACAGACGTTCTCAGCAGCACTCTCCAGCTGCTCTTATGGGAACCCAAGGTTTTAGCAGGCTCCTCCACCAAGTTCTGGGTCTGCCCTAGGTCTTCTTCAAGAGGGACTTACCCTGAAAACCTCCAAAATGTCACCATGGAGGCATTCTAATCAGATGTCCAAACTACCTCAGTTGATTCAGAGTAGCAGTAAGCAGCAAGCTCAACCCAGACGACAGAGCTCCTTTCCCGGTTTCAGGCTGACCCCTCCCCTAAAACCTGTTTATCATAGGAAACACTACGAGGGGCTGGTGCCAACATAGCCCCAAAGATCAGAGATCCAATGCCCTACCATGTTAAAGTTCCAATTTTGTTCCCTCACTATATTAAATTGTGCACACTAGTTTATTTTCTGTTCCCATCGTTTAATAAAATGTGCACATTGATTCATAATCTGTTCCCTCAGTTCATTAAACTGTGCACACTGATTTAAAATCTTCTCTTAGGTTCATTAAACTCTGCACATTGATTTACAGTCYGTTCCCTCAGTTCACTATCTGTGCACGCAGCTTTATAATTTAGGGACTATATTTTTTTAAGTATTTTTTTGCTTCCCTCTTGTGGCTCGTAAACATCTGGTGTCTACAACCTTCCTCCCACTGCTGGAYGGTGGTGATGTTTATATGAATGCTCCTGCCAGTTCTCTGCATACAATGGATGTTGCTCATCGTGAAGCTCTGTAATTTAGAACAAAATGCAAACCTCTGACACCACATTGTAATCTATACTTGTTGGGAAACTGGCCATCATTAACAGCTCACAGACTTTTATTAGTATACCTTTGTTTACAATTCCCTCCCAGGCTTGCTGCCATCATATTCATTTTTTAAGATTCCACAAAGACAACAGTCACAGACTACACACCCAGGATTTTATTTCCTTTAAAGGCACAGTGTGTAGGATTTTGTCAATTCTTTTAGCCGAAATTGAGATAATCACTAACGACAATAAAAAAAACATGTTTAATCATTGTAGAC
>NW_013952958.1:69276-70787 GCF_001266775.1 Austrofundulus limnaeus
AATCTGAGATATAGGATGGGGCTTAACCACGTAAGGCTCTAAAAGTTAAAACCAGAATTTTAAAATATATTCTAAAATGAAGTGGGAGCCAGTGAAGAGAAGCCAAAACAGGTGTGATGTGATCACGTTTGTTTACGTTAATTAACAGTTSAGCAGCCGARTTCTGGACRACCTGAAGACGGTCTAACTCCTTCTTGTTTAAACAAGTGAATAGGCKGTTACAATAGTCCAAACGAGACAAAATAAATGCATGAGTGACCATTTCAAATTCAGCTTTAGACAGGAAATGTTTCAATTTTGAGATGTTCCTAAGATGAAAGTAACAGTTTCTGGTCAGTTGCTTTGCRTGTTGTTTCAGAGACATTGCAGAATCAAAAATGACACCCAAGTTTCTRAGGCTGGWCTSAACAGATGGACCTAAGACACCAATAAACTGTTCAATCTGAGCAACCTTATTTTCCGGTGYAATAATCAGAGTTTCGGTTTTATCAGAGTTAAGTGGTAGATAATTGTTGCTTAACCACTGTTWGATACTAGCTAAACAATTTGTTAGGGACTCAAATTTATGAAACYCACTTTCTTTAAATGAGCAATAAAGTTGGRTATCATCAGCTGAAAGTGCACATTTCTGAATTTCTGGATTACCTGCCCAAGGSGGAGAAYATAAAGAATAAACAGAATGGGTCCTAAAAMAGAACCCTGGGGTACACCACAAGTCAGGCTGGTGGTTTCGGACATGATGCTAAACGTAAGTAGAGCTTAATTAGTAGGCCTCCTCAGTTTGCCRTCAARGTCTGCWGAGGCCTACTAATTAAGCACCCCTTCGGTTCAGTTGTGTTGAACCAGGAGAGCACCTAAAACATGCAGGACACCGGTCCTTGAGGACTGACTTTGGATACCACTGCAGTAAGACAAAAYGATGATATAAATGATGTTGAGGTTGGTCAATTAAACTATAAAATTAATCTTCTTGCAAACATTATAATTTTAATTTTAAAATCTAAAAAATGTTAGGTAGGACTTCCAAATGGTATTAAATATTTAGGAATAGCAGGGCCAGCAGTGACTCTTTCAGAGATGAGGATATTTTCATGCTTGATAGAAAGGAATGTTGGTTTGAGAGAGGAATAGAGGAAGCCATTTTTGTGAAGAGAAATCACCCATTGTTAAATAGAGATGGAGGTCTTCATGTCCAATTGCCCCCCTCTTACAATGCATGTATTGCGGTATGACTCAGCCCCCTGTGAATAAAAGGACCTACCGGTACTCAACTATCACGGAATTATAAATTTGACTACCAGGTTTTAAAAAAATATTATGTGGCAGCTCAAATGTTGTGATCAATTGTATCTAATGTAGCACTGAGGAAAACAGGACAGGTATGGACACAGAAGTCTACTGTCTAACAGGACAAGTATGGACACAAATCCACTGTCTAAGGCCGCCATCACACTACAACAAAATCAGGCCGATTTTTGCCCTTCCAACAATCTTAAGGAAGTCCAGATTAT
>NW_013952958.1:71631-74236 GCF_001266775.1 Austrofundulus limnaeus
GATTATTTCTATCCAGATGTTCACATAGTTGATTTGCAACTATTTTCTCAATAATTTTTTAAATGAATGGAAGATTAGATATAGGTCTTTAACTGGCCAGAACTCCTGATTCAAGATCAGGTTTCTTAAGTAAAGTTTTAATTACAGCAACCTTAGGTCTGTGGCACATAACCATTCATTTGAGACAAATTAAGTAAATCTAAAATATGAATATTAATTAGGGGAAATACCTCTGAACAGTCTGGTTGGGATGGGATCTAGCAGACATGTTGATGGTTTGGATGAAGCTATTATTTTAGATAATACTGATGGTGGTCAGAGGGTTCGGTGGTGCATGGCAGCCCCTCCTCTGTCAGTGTGCCCCAGGGCAGCTGAGGCTGAAGCTTACCATCATCATTGCGTGAATGTGTGTGTAAATGGATGAATGTCTGAAGTGTGGAGCCTTGGAGTCCAAGTGGACTTGATAAGGCACTATATAAGTTGAAGCCTTTTACCATTTACCATAATTCAGACAGCTCAACTGGACAAAAACAGTCCAAACATAAATCAGGTTCTAGTGACACTAATGCTACATTCACACCGAAYGCGTTTTGAGCTGCAGGAGTGGCCAGTTTACATGCAAAGTCTATGATGGACGCGCCTCTAGGGATCTTGCGAGGGGTCACGTCTGTTTAGTGTGGCGTACAAGGAACGCGGAAGGTGCGGCAGAGCATTTTCCGTGCATGCAGTGCGGAGAGAGCAGCCGACGCCCGAGTTCAAAAATCTGATCTTTCGCCAATCGATGCGTCTTGACAACCAATCAGAGAGACTTATTTTTCCACGTGACAGTTTCCTGAATGTTGCCCACAAACAGATGGACAGGAGCTCTTTAGCTGAAATCGACCGTCTGTAGTTGATGTTCTGGCTGGAGATATCAGCACCGATGCGGGCCAGCAGCTCGTTAAACTGACCGCAGTGTTAAACTGGGCTCGGGAAAAAAAATAGTCCATCAGCACACAGGAGTGGCGAAACTAACCGAACAAACTGTCTCTAAATCATCTAGTGAATTAATTATCAACATTTGCTTCCCCTTTAGTAATTAAGCAAAGCCATTTTCTTTATTTTATCTTTATTTCATCTGCCGAAGACAGACCGGAGAAAAACCAAGATGCTTCTCCCTCTTCAGACAGTCTAGTCTCTGTCCCGGTCTGAACGTGGCACGTCCATCTTGAGGCGTTGGGAGCTTTTTTGCTGCTCAAAACACGTTCGGTGTGAACATAGCATAAAGCTGCCTCATCTGACAGAGAATTAGAGGCAATAGCAGGAAGACTGACATGAATTTTATCTCTAATTAAAACAATTTTTATATATACAGGATCTCATGAAGTCATCACTACTTAGAGTTATATGGATACATGGCCCAACAAAAATAGGACTTTTCATTAATCTAGCTATATTACTGAACAGAAACCTAGGATTGTTTTTATTATAATAAATAATAATAAATTTTGTCACRTGTGTACATGTAAATACCAGAAAATAAAAGCTGATCTTTGTAGTACCTTAAACCCAAATATCTTCAGTGTACAACACAAACAAGGGAATTTGACTTGCTGTTCCAATACTTTTGGAGGGGACTTTATTTACATACGTATATACATATACATTGTTTAGAATAGTTAATTTGTGTGTTTTTAAGCATGAATACACAATGTGTATGTTGGTTTTGGAAGTAATAAGTTCCTATGGGTACAGCATTAATACATGTGTTAATTTATAGGTTATTAGTAATGTATTACCTTTAATTAATGATGTCTTCAAGGTTAACTTAATTTATTATAGTGGGGTAATTAGGTGAATAAGGTGTAATTATTATAAAGTGTTACCAGTTGCTTTTGTTGGAAAATATTAACAACATTAAGAAATCTCTGGGAAAATTCAAAATGCTGTTCTTTAAGTTGGAATCTTAGTAGCAAGAAAATGTTACATGGAAATCTGAACTCCCTCWTCCTTATAGATGTCTGTGAAATTAACAGCTGCATCCCACTTAATAAGATTACTTATAATATGAAGTATGATATTTTCTTGCAAGTCTGGCAAACTTAAGCAAAACTATGAAATGCTGTTTTTTGTTCAAGTTATCTTCCTGAAAATCCCATTTCTTTTATGGATCWCAGATTTGAAACAATAGCCATTAATCTTGGTCTAGTCAGTTTTATTTCGGGGTTGTGTGTTTAATTAGATTTTAAATGTGGACTGCAGATTCAACCAATTTTTTCATTGAATAAAGCAAAGAAAAAAACAGATAAAATTTCTGAAAAGCTTAAACTCTGTCGGTCTGTTCATGTTAATGTTGGACTATGAACAGGTCTGTTAAAAATCACTTTGTTTTAATATTTTTGATGTAATTTAATCATTAATATTCTCTTTTTCTAATGGGCCATATTTTAGTTTAGTTTCTTTTTGATTTGTTGGAATTTTTGCAGAATTCCAACCAATTTACTGTCCATTTTATGAACATTGGATCCTTTTTATTGGCAAGTTTTCTTTTCAACAGGTTTTGTCCAGTTGGAAGAATGACGGGGATTATAGTTGATTTATTTTTCACATATCTGTAACCTTGCAG
>NW_013952958.1:74866-83871 GCF_001266775.1 Austrofundulus limnaeus
GTAAGTAAGTAAGTAAGTAAGTAAGTAAGTAAGTAAGTAAGTAAGTAAGTAAGTAAGTAAGTAAGTAAGTAAGTAAGTAAGTAAAATAAGTAAAAGTTTATTTATATAGCGCCTTTCACAGAAAAGGATTTCACAAGGTGCTGTACATTCATTATCAGAAAGAGAAAGCAAAAATCAAAAGAAAGCAAAARTAACACAATAGCTGTACAAAGTATACATTCAATACTTAAAACAAAMACAAGTAATTTAAAAGTAATTTGTCAAGCATCTCAGTCTCACTTTTAGCAAAGTGTCAGAGTAAATCCTAAGTGTCAGTCTTAGAGCTGACTTTGCCACAAAGCTGATCCTGGATGACGTCGTTACAAAACTCCCTGGACCAATCACTGCATCGGATTTCACGTTCAGAAATATTCTCTGAGAAACGTCAAGATAAAACTGAAAATCCCAAGACAAGTTCACATTTGACGCAACATGTCACTTTGTACTGATTGTCATAAATTACATAAAAATGTCCTCATTTATATCAGGAAAAAAAAACAATTTTGTGACTGTTCTTTTTTTTGGTATGTCTCAGAGCCTGAGGAAATGTTGAGTTTGCACCTTCCTCCTCTGTATTGAAACTGAAAATGACACTTGGATGGGAGACCCCCAGACCACTTAGTGCAGTTTCTGAGGTGGTGCAGAGTATTCTTGAGGCGGACAGCTGTGGTTTCTGTCTTCTCAGTCCATCTCAGACCCCTGGTGGCAACTTTTAACCATTTAACAGTCCTCTGGAACAGTCTTAACATTTTAGGAGAGTAAGAGTGATTCTTAGACTGAAGAATTTTGATAAGTGTCATTTACACTTAAATCTTGAGTAGGAGGAAATCTAAGAAATTTTCGACACTTAAGTCCAAAATTCCACTCCAATAAGTTTGATAAATACGGGCCCAGAGCAACAAGGTGATTAGGGTAAAAAGAAATCTGAAAATGTGTTGCTGGGACAAAGACAGGAAGACGAATCATAGCAGAAAATCAAATTTGGGCAAAACATTACATTGATACTTAATTATTTTAATATTGCATGAATAGCTAAATCAAGAACGTATCATGGATGTAAACGCAAAGAACTATAAATGAGACTGACTTATATATCCCATTATAGATGAGTCAATATTGCCATGTGATGAGTTTTAAAATGTATGTAATCCTTTATGGGTTTTTTGGTGACGTAACTCCAACAAGCTGTGCTCCTCCTCCGGCTGTGGCAGAGTGTTTAGGGGAGTTGTCTGGAACCGGTAGGGTGCCGGGTCAATCCCCCATTCTAGTTGTCTCAGTTGTTGTGTCCATGGGCAAAACACTTGACCCCCACTGACTCTGATGTGTGTCCCATCAGTGTCTGAATGTGATTGTCACTGATTAGTACTTGATTTGTACATTAGCTTTGTAGAGACCTAATAGAGTGCTGTGTGAATGGGTAAATGAGGACACAGATTGTAGTGTGAAGCGCTTTGAGTACCCTGGTTGAATAGAAAGGCACTATACAGTCTATTTACCATTTACTTGAGGTGGTTCAGGCATCTAGTGAAGTTGTCCCAAAAACGCCTCTCTAGGAAGGTATCCAACTAGGAGGAGAGCTTGGGTAAGACCCAGGACATTCTGGAGAGACTATGTCTCTCAGCTGGCCTGGAAACGCCAGCTGGAAGAGTTTGCTGTGGAAAGAGATATCTGCACCTTCCTTCTCAAACTGCTGCTCCCAGAACCTCTAGAACAAACATCAGATGATGGATGAATTGATGGGTGGAACCCTAACAAGACCAGTATACCACCATTGTTTAGTGGTGTTTATTTTGAACAATGACCAAGTTGTAGCAATTTTGGTCTTCTTTGTTTTTCGGCTGCTCCCTTATCAGAGGTCGCCGCAGCAGATCATCTGCTTCCAAGTTCAGTTTCCAACATCACACTAACGGTTACCAGCAGCTGAGGTAGTCGTGAATCCAGGGCCTCACTGAACTAGTAAGGCAGTCGTAAATCTTTATCATTGTTTTGGTGCACATTTAACACCAAATACTCTTCTTGATGCAATCCTCATCATTTAGTTATCTGGATTTGCGGCTGATATACAAAAAGTTACCTTCCTCTGTTGGGCCATTGATCAAGATGCAATTGTCAGGGCATGTGTTGTGAATGACTGTCACTGTGACCAGTCGTTGTGTCCTTGGGCAAGACACCTTACCCACCTTGCCTACTGATGGTGGTCAGAGGGTCCGGTGGCGCCTGTGCATGGCAGTATCGCCCTCTGTCAGTGCACCCCAGGGCAGCTGTGGCTACAATTGTAGTTTGCCATCATCAGTGTGTGAATGTGTTTGTGCATGGGTGAATGTCTGTAGTGTGAAGCGCTTTGAGTGTCCTGGATGGATAGAAAGGCGCTATATAAGTACAGTCCATTTACCATGAGGGTAAAATGGGCTAAAGGGATTATAAAGAGGCTTTCCCCCCAAAGAGTCCAAAACTGATGCGGTTGTGATCCAGGCTCATGGACTACAAAAAACTTAAGAGATAGTCCACTATGTTTAACTCATTAGATGAGTTACTATAGCTTGTATTGATGAAAAAGTTACTGGCGATTTTTTTCATTATCTAAGAGTTTACATGTTTTCCTCGTGTTTTTTTTTCATGTTCTCATGTACTATTTATTAATCTTTATTTAACCAGAAAATCCAACTAAGATCACAGATCTCTTTTGAAAGGGCATCCTGAGCAAGAAACATCCCATTGTGCCTGTTTTTGGGTTTGTGGGGTGATATCTGTGGAGGTAATTTTGTGTTTTTATTATTCAATCAAACAAAAAAAGCAGTTTCTATCAAAAAAAGTAATTTCAATCAAAAACATTTTAACCCCCCCCCCCAAACCAACCAATTTTTTTTCAACCAAACTAAACTGCAATTTCAATCAAAACTAATTTCAGTCAAAAAATTTCTTTTGTAAAACAGAAATTTCTTTTTCTGCATGTGAGAAAGCTTTGGTTGAATCTCAGATTTTGGTTGAACTCAAAAAAAAATTTGAACTCAGAGATGATGAACATCCGGGGCAGGGCCTAAGGAGGAACTATGTAAGACATGAATGTCCCTGTTGGTTTGTGTGGACTGAAGTGATTTCTTTTTGCACCCACTTCAAATGTTGTCAATCCATTAAATGGCCGTTATTAGAGGTTACCAGTCCCATACATTGTGTGAAGACTGTCCTCCTCTACCTCCTGGCTCAAATGGTTACCCCCGACTCACTGTCCTTTGACCGGGGAAAGCACTTTATCTGCGACATGGAGATCCAGGCTGTAGCCGATGGTCGCCCCAGACATTGCTAACAGTTGCTAACAGACAGTGGAGTTTTTTGAGTCTGCTCAGATATGTTTCAAACTTTAATCAGCTGATCTCTGTGGTGCTTTAAAGATTTCCTGAAACTTTTGTGTGTTTTTAGTTCCGTTTGTTTGATGATGGGAAAGGGGAATATATTTAATCTTAGAAATCCAAAATAAAACCAGCTGCGTGACTTGGTTCAAATTTCTGTCAGCCGTAGCTTCCTGAAGGTTCATCGAAATCTCAGGTGGATTTATTTTATTTTATTTATTTTCATACTTTACAGATAACAGAGGTTAGTCTCCTCCACCCTCCCATCTCCTCTTCTGTTGTCCAGGAAAGAAAGTAAATCTTGAAATCAAGAAACTTAGTTGGATTAAGGTCTAGGCTCTGACTGGGCCATTCCAGGGTACTTAATTAGTTCATTTAAACCAGTGAGTGTTGCTTCAGCAGTGTGCATTGGGTCATCGTCTCTATGAAAGTGAACTTCTGCCCAAGTTTCCAACTGGAGGATTCCAATACATTACTTTCAAGACTTTCTTAGTTAACCATTTTTAAAAAATCCTTTTTTTAAACTCAGACTAGTTTGTGAAACTCCACTCCGCTAATGGCAGAAGTCATCAGAGATAATTTTCTGATGATTTACAACTAAAAGAAAAGTCATACATAATTATGTGTAGTGTTTGGTGAGCGTTAGCATGCTGCAACTAGCAGCATTAGTAGAAGAGACACAGTGTTGAGTCACCACTAGTTTTTGGCTCCTTCCCAACAGAGGTAAACATAAATATGACAACTGGTGATGTCAACCCTTTCTATCAGTTAGTAAAAAATCTGATGAATTAATGAATGGGTTTTAAGGAAACTCTCATATGTACATCTTCAACTGTATAACTTTTGATGCCAACCTGATTCAACATGGCCACGAGCTAAATGAACTGGACGAATTTTTATTGAAATTCTCAGGTAGTAATCATTGAATGTACGTTCTCAACTCAGTCATTTTTGGATTCAACCCAAGTGAAGATGGCTGCCACAGGTAACTGACCATCACCAACTCAAATAACTTTTGAACTGAAATTGGGTGAAGTAGTCACTGAAAAGCATCCCCGTACGCATGTTACATGTTGCAATCAAAGATTGTAACATGAATAATTCATATCGTCTTAAGACGATATGAATTATTCATATCGTCTTAAGATTTGACCAAAACAATTACAACTGTTATTTCTCATCATTAGATGATCTTTGTGTGGCAAAAGACAACAGGTGTTCTAACTGCATTTTTTATTCTGTATAAGTGAAAATAAGCACCTGCTTACTGGTGTGTATGTAAGAATCAAAACAAATCTTTTTTCTTGTATCTAGATGGAGAGGTTTTCTCCAAGTCTCTGTCCCAGTATAAACTCAAACAAATAAGGCTCAGAAAGACTTATGCTGTTTTATAGGCTTTGAGAAGGAGGCGAAGAGTGGTATGAGTGGCTTGTCCATCAATCAGTCCGGGTGGTTCATTACTGTTCCTTCTCTCAGCCTGGCCTAGGGCTTGATTGGGTGGGGTCCAGAGAGTGGGGCTCTGCAAAACTGAGCTCACCTCAGCTAATGATAGGGCTCACTGGTCTCAGCATAAATCACTTTGACTCCTAAACACCACCTGTACATATTCTACACTAATTTACCTTTACTCTCACACAAAATGCCTTATTGTTTGCATGCATGTGGGCTTTTACACACGTGTACTCACCTCTACACACACAGGACAGGGGCGAGTACCCTAGAGTACCTATCAGACGAGTTGCCTGGATGATGAAATGTTTTAACATCCAGTCTCAAGAACATCCTTTTTCAAGACATCATCTCGGAACTATTTAGCCCTTTTTCTGAGCAGTTTGGTGTTTAAATATCTTCACAATCTGATGACAGAACTTCTCCAGAAAGAGTAGGCACAAAGTGAAGTAAAAAAAATAAACTAAGAGTTTCTACGGATAAACAGTGTTAAATAAAAGGCCTTGGATTAATGCATACCATCCACTACATTTAATGCCAGAGTTTGACTGACAATCATGATGGAAATGGATGATGTTACAACCATTTGAGTTAGCTATGCACAGTGTCTTGCAATATTGTGAGATATTACAAGATGTTGTAAGTGCTCCTATTAAAGAGTATATTGTTAAGACAAGTTAAGACAGAAGGCCACCCACTGGACCCTGGTTCTGCTAAAAAGAGTTATTTTCTACTGTTACGAATATGCTTCTCCAGATGGGAGATTGTAAAGAGGTGAAAATTCTGCTGTCTTCTTAAAATAAAAAACCTTTGGCAATTGGCATGTGAATGTTTTTGTATAGTGCCATAAGATGATTTATGTTATGAATTGTTGAAATGAATTGAGCTAACCTGCATTAAATATAATTAACATTGAATTAAATCAGACAGGTTGCAAATCCAACTCAAAGTCAAATAGAGGTTCCATTCCAAGATGGTGTGTATTAGTGTATGTGTGTATGAGAGTGCATCCCATGTGGTTTTGTGATAACTTTACATGTGAACTCTTTTATCCAGCTGTAGTTTTGGCTTTAAGGCTGTCATTTAAAATTGTTCTTTATTTCGGCGGTGCAATCCTTATGTCTAACTGTAAATTCTTAAAGAAAATGAATTGAACTTCCAGCCTGTCCTCACGTCTCAGGCACCTTCTGTTCCTGGTCCCATTATTGTTCACTCACTTCCCAAATTTTTATTAATGTTTATAAATGAAGTTGGCAGACCGACCTGCAGTGTTTCTCTTCCCGCTGAAATCTGATGTTTACCTTCAATCCTTCTGGAGCACTGGATTCGTCTGTCTGAGGGATTGCTTGGTTTATATTGATACTCAAAATGCTTTACAAGCATAGTATGGCATGGGCTAAAGCTCAGCAAACTGGAACTAACCTTTTCCACTAGTGCCACTTGTAGTGTCGGTACAGTTCCAAGCCATTTCCATTAGGCCAGATTCATGGAATCAGCCACTTTTTTGAGTACCTACTTCGTTGTGGTTCCAAGGGGTCCCAGTCGACACCAGAATGCGACATCAGAACACTGTTCATCACTGATTGGCTAGGGAGTGGAGTTACTGGTTGTGTCTGCGCTGCCTTTACAACAACTCGAGGTGCCATTTTTTCTATTGTAACAGCGAAGTTAGTCATGTTTCCATCCAATTTTAATTCAAWTTTTTAGTGAATTTTTTAAATTTCAGAACTTATTTGGCAAATGTGTTTCCATCTCAATGAGAAACATAAAGAGATCAACATAATGTTCTCATTCTTGATAGAGAGGAACGTTGGTTTGAGAGAGGAGTAAAAGAAGCCATTTTTGTGAAGAAAGACCGTCCGTCATTAAACAGAGGTGGAGGCCTCCGTTTTCAGTTGTGTTTTTCCCATTTGCAGAGTGTTTATGTTTGCTGAGCATTTGCACCTGTCAGCAAATACTTTCCCTGTCTGCCACTGTGAAGCAATCTTTTTCACGCATGCTTAGTTTGACGTTCGATCGATTATTTCAGTGTTCCCTGCATAATGTCTTTTATTTTGACAGCTCCTAAGGGTAGAAGAATTGTACTTGTGTATTTGTGATTCGTATTTGTAATGTTACAAAATTGTAACTTCTAAACTTGTATTCTCACAGAAAACATATTTGATTTTACATGGATACAAATCTGAAATTTATGCACGTTTATTGACTTAAATGTACAAATTTAGACCCTTACACATACAATTATTTATGACAGTTATATTACCCCATACAAAAACCTTTCAAATCGCTGCTTCTTCAGGTAGGAAACAACTGCAGGATGACTTGTAGTTAAAGTTACAATCTGAGACCATTCCTAAAGATTTTGTGGATGAGACATCTATTTGTAAATGCTGTTAGATATGGGGAGCAAAGGCCAGAGTATCATTTGTGATGAAACACTTCTAGTTGATTTAATGTCAGACCAGACAGAGGAGAATGTTTCTGTGGAACATCAGGTTTTCAACAAAGAACTTTAAAATTTGTCAGAGATCAACATCCTTTTTTCTTCAAATTTTTTGTCATCACTTAACTCGTTTGTCAATTTTTGTGCTATTTCAACAATTCATATATCAAAATGCTATGACTTCTGGTAATTCTAGCTTTTTTGGTGATTTTTTTTTCTCGTTGAAAATGTCCACATCCTCTAAATTCTTGTTTGCTTTAATTCTGATTTAGCTTTTTTCACTTTCTTTGTGCAAATGTCATCTTCCTTCACCTGCTTTCAGGTTCTTACTGCTAATTTCAGCAAACATGTGCACTTTCAGTCTTTTTGTTTTTATCTACTTTTCTGTTAAATTAACCTTTTTTAGATAATTGACATTTTTGTGTTCATTTTAGCTTTTTATCTTAATTTGCACATAAATGTATCTTTTAGTTTATCTCTGCTAAATTCAGCTTGCTTCTGCTGCTTTCAGTTTTTCTGCTAGTTGCAGCTTTCTTGTTTTTATTTAGGCTACTATTTTGTTGCTAACTTTAGCTTTTTTGTGCTCCTTTCAGTTTTTATTAGACATAWTGAGCTAAAGGTTGGTGTGGTATTAACTGACAGTGATGCCAACMCATACTAAAGGCTAATTCACGAGGTCACAGCCAAAGGTCACCAAGTTCTTTAAAAACCTCTAAATAAATAACTATAGGAGCCAATAATAATTTCTATTAATTTTCACAGTTCAGAGGGTCATGCTTGTTTCAAATAGCTTTGAAGACATAATATTTGAACATACTTATGCTAAACTGCTTAGTTAGAAATTTTTAGCTTTTTTTCTGCTCAYTTCCATTCAGCATTTCCTACATATTTTTGCTCTTATCTGTTTTCATTCCACTTTTCCCCCACTTTCAGCAGCGTTTAGCTGTTCAAAACAACTGGCTTTTACAGTTCAGCATTTAATATGTTTTAGCTTGTTTTTTTCCCCAGCAAAATCATTTAGTATATATATATAAATTTGTCTTGGACATCGTACGCCCGACAAAGCTGCTTCTACGGTTAATACACTAAAAACATCAATAAAAAGTCATGTAAGCACCTCAAAAAATTAAAACACATAGTTCTCAATAAACACATATCGCACATTTCCACACACCTTAGCATGCACACAGACCTAGTCAAATCAAAGCTTTAGTGGCAAGACAAGTATTTTAGCATACACTCACCGGCCACTTTATTAGGTGTAGCTTGCTAGTACCGGGTTGGACCCCCTTTTGTCTTCAGAACTGCCTTAATCCGTTGTGGCACAGATTCAACAAGGTGCTGGAAGCATTCCTCAGAGAGTCTGGTCCATATTGACATGATGGCATCACACAGTCGCTGCAGATTTGTCAGCTGTACATCCATGATGAGAATCTCCCGTTCCACCACATCCCAAAGGTCTCTATTGGATTGAGGTCTGGTGACTGTGGAGGGTTATTGTCGTGTTCAAGGAACCATTCTGTGATGAGTCGTGCTTTATAACACGGCACATTGTCCTGCTGGAAGTAGCCATCAAGGGATGGACATGGTCAGAAACAATACTCAGATAGGCTGTGGTATTGACACAATGCTCACTTGGTACTAATGGGTCCAAAGTGTGCCAGGAAAATATCCCCCACACCACTGCACCACCACCACCAGCCTGAACCGTTGATACAAGGCAGGAT
>NW_013952958.1:84035-88805 GCF_001266775.1 Austrofundulus limnaeus
CTACTACTGTCCAGTTTTGGTGAGCCTCTGAGAACTGTAGCCTCAGTTTCCTGTTCTTAGCTGAAAGGAGTGGCACCCGGTGTTGTCTTCTGCTGCTGTAGCCCATCTGCCTCGAGGTTCTACGTGTTATTTGTTCAGAGATGCTCTTCTACAGACCTTGGTTGTAACAAGTGGTTATTTGAGTTACTGTTGGCATTCTATCAGCTCGAACCTTTCTGGCCATTCTCCTCTGACCTCTGGCATCAACAAGGCATTTGTGCCCACGTTACTGCCGCTCACTGGATATTTTCTCTTTTTGAGACCATTCTCTGTAAACACTAGAGATGTTTGTGGGTGAAAATCCCAATAGATCAGCAGTTTCTGAATCACTCAGACCAGCTCGTCAGGCACCAACAGCCATGCCATGTTCAAAGTAACTTAAATCACCTTTCTTCCCCATTTGGTTTGAACTGCAGGAGATTGTCTTGGCCATGTCTACATGCCTAAATGCATTGAGTTGCTGCCATGTGATTGGCTGATTCCACATTTGTTGGACAGGTTGGACAGGTGTACCTAATAAAGTRGCCGGTGARTGTTTAGCACATTGCAWTTTTGCAGGAATTGAAATTACTCTGGGATAGTCCTTAACTTTTCCGGGTGTTTTAGCTCTCTTTTCGTTTATATTTTACTTTATGTGTTATAATACTGTAAAACTGATTGTTTTGCGTTTTGAAACATTTATGCACTGTTGCTAATCTTGGTCAAGTTTCTTTTAAAAAAGGAAATTTTTATTCCTAACAAGATCTACGTTAGCCTGGCCCTTGCCTACCTACGCAGTTTTGCTCAATTCTAGTTTCCCTTCACTGCTCCGTCTGGGATTTCTCCCAATGACAAGGATTTCATTGGCAGATTTTTAGCCGAACCAATCAGAGAACAGAATGTCGATTTTCTGTGCAGTGTCTGCTTGTAGTTTATTTTACCTGGGCCAATCAGCAAACAGAAGGAGGAGTTTTGATAAGGCTTCCAAATTAAATTAAATTTGTAGTGCTGTAGTGGGAATGTCACAAACAGTATGAGACTCTTAAAAAGGCAGAGGCCATCTCCAAAGTGCTTAGATAGASTWTGATGCAAAGTCATTTATTTTTGATATACTGTATATGCAACATTTTCAGAACAACTGAAGGTAACAAAGTTATTTGTGKTTTAAAACTGAACTATGTGCCTGGAGAAKACATARTACTCCCTGCTTTAATAAAATCTATTCTGACTGTAAAAGGTAATGGACTCTGACTATAATCTAGATATTTTCATCACTGAGTGCTTGGAGTATGTGATGGAGATCTGTCTTCWGCCAGTTTAAATTCTAGTGCAGTATCTGTACAACTGGCTGAGGTAACCAATGAGGGAACACATAATACCTTCTTCGAAAGATCTTCTTGTTAACAGTCACTAACTTAGCAGAGATTTCCATGTAATACTTCATTCTAAATATGGTGGTGTTTTTCATTCATTAAAACAGTTTTTAGACTTGTATTTCAGCAGTGGAAAAGAACATTACATCCCTTAACACCATAATGTTGTCAGTCAAATATCTTGTAAATTTTAAAGAGTCATTTMTTTGTGATTGAATGTGCAAATGTCTGAATTGTTGTTCAAACTGCAACATTTTCTCCTGAACGAAGTGAAGCATACCAGAAGCCAAGGATTTACTAAGAAAAATTTCTTTATGAGGCATACTTTTTATTAATCCTTTTCAATAAACAAATCAATGTCAAATTTCAGCCCCCTCAGCAGTTCTTCAGGTCCACTGGYCAAGGGTTTACTGAGCTTTGCTAAAGCAACAGTAGCTTAGCAAGTAAGCTAGAGTTACCATGAGCTTGTGTTTGTTTTAGGATCAGCTTGGGCAATCCTCACAAGTCCAAGCAAACCTTATCTGCACCAGGTACAAGAACATATTTCAGAAGAAAAATATATGCACAGTCTCAGCTAAGTGTTTTTTAAACTTACAGTTCCAGTGTACTAACCATGTTTTTCCATCTCCTTCCCCTACCAGTGGTTCTCAATTTTTTGGCACACCTGATTTAAATGTAAGRGTGATTGGCAAGCTTCTGCAGAACCTAACAGCCTGCTGAAGAGCAGGGAAAAAAAACTAAAACATGCAGGTATAGTGGACCATAAGGACCAGAATTGAGAACCACTGCCCCAAACTCATCCTCTTTGTGTTTGGTAACAGATCTCTTCTCACTTGGGGAAACAGCATCAACGTTTGGGTCAAATAATTTTCCCTGTTATGTTGTTGGCACAATCTCATGTCTTTTACAATTCTTCAGAATCTTGAGTTGACTTACGATGTAGACATTGTCTGTGATCTTTATTTATAAAAGTTACAATGTTTTGAAGTAACTTAATTTGCGGGTTAAAAAAGCTAAATGAAAAACAAGCATATTAAGTCCCACTGTGCTTTTTGTGTGTTCTAAGCTTCTCTTCATATCAACTATCAAGGTCTAAACTTTTATGATTGTTTCTAAGCAGTTATCATTGAACTAACACTGTTCTCTTGATCTCTTAAAAATATATTTTTCTGTTTAACTCTGTAGAGACCTGCGCAGTAAATAACGGGGGCTGTGACAGGACATGTAAAGACACAGCCACAGGGGTGCGCTGCAGCTGCCCAGTGGGATTCACCCTTCAGCCTGACGGCAAAACCTGTAAAGGTCAGTAAAGGCATGAAAKTGTTTGTAAATATATCTGGTCCTGAAGCCATCGCTAAGGGTCAGTGGGACCTGAATGCTATGACTGGTATCTGATTGTTGTGGTATCTGATAGGCCTGAGCCAATCATCCACTGAAGCTTTGACTGTAATGGATTTCTGATGCGGTCATTGGAACACTTACTTCCTGATGTTGTTGTCTTTGCTGTGGAGCAATTCTCTTTTTCCAGTGGCTCAGCTRTAGAGCCAGTAACGTTGGTCCATGGAAAAGATGTCACAGATTGTGAGCCAACATTTCAAACAGARCATTTTGGCTTTACTCTAAATAAATACCGGAAGGGTTTGTATGGTTTTAAACAAAACTGCACACAAGACTTTCGTGAAAGAAACCAAACAAAATAGCAATGCAAGGGCTATGGGAAGGTTCTGGTCCTTCAGGCTTGGTTAGGTACCTGTAGTCACGAAGTTTGAGAGAATGTTGCCCYGAAGTGCAGATGATTGACTAACATTCAGTAAATGGTAAATGGACTGTACTTATATACCGCTTTTCTATCCATCTAGGACACTCAAAGCGCTTCACACTACAATCTGTGYCCTCATTTACCCATCCACACAGCACTCTATTAGGTCTCCACAAAGCTAACATGTACAATCACCTATGGAGACCAATCAGTGCCAATCACATTCATACACTGATGGGACACACATCAGAGACATTAGGGTATCTTGCCCAAGGACAAAACAACTGAGACAGCTGGACGGGGGATCGAACCGGCGACCTCCTGGTCCCAGGACGACTCCCAGGGGCATGGCCACAGGGATGGCAGTGGGTGGTTACTGGCTTCCTTGATTGCTCACCCTGCCTGGTAACTCCATCAGAGCTGTCGATTACTTTGTATATACTGCCAGTTGTGGCATCATGTCAAGTTGTTCGAATTGTCTGTAAATTATAGTGGTTTTCCCCTGTTTTGCATGATGTATAGGGAAATCTTATAGATTTTTTTCAAAAACTTTGCTTCAAATATGTGAAGATTCAGAACTGGTAGTCTGTCCTCATCCTGCTCTCCCTGCTCTTTCTGCCACTGTGGACTCTGCTGTCACCCCATGTCCGCGGCCGGAAGGCCCACTCACTCCCCACTCCTCCTCCATTGAAGGCTAAAATGCAGGGCCTACCGCTGCTATAATGTTATATTAAAATGTTAATGTTGAAAACSTTGGGAAGCACTAGGCTTCCTGTTTCAACTGCATATATCTTTGCCATGGTCATCTTCATACTAGATTACGTACAGTATGTCTGATAAGTTCTGCTGAAGTGTGGTGTGATTTGTGTCATACAGGTGTGATGGATGGCTAACAACCACTAGGTTGTTAAAATGGTATATTTTTTACTTTTCTTTCAATCACAATTAAATTCACTCTATCCGGGAGGTGCCATATATCCGCATAGGTTTTTACATTTTTTAACAATGGTACAGGACAACTACCCTAAACACGCTGTCACAGCAGCCTGAATCAAAACAAGCAAACGAATTAGAAGTAATGACTTTCTACTTAGGACAACACTGTGACTCAGTTGKTAGAGCTGTTACCTCTCAGCAAAAAGGTTGCTAGATTGAATCCTGGCCTGGGAGCTTTCTGGGTAGAGTTTGTGTGTTCTGTCCGTGCATGCCTGGGTTTTCTCTGGATACTCAGGTTTCCTCTCACAGAAAGTACAGAATATTGTGTGAAAATGTTCAAAGTACAGATAACCATAATTTCTGTTGAAGTACAGTAATGAAGTATTTTTACTTTGTTACTTTTACTTCATCAGCAGCACGGCAGCTTAGTGGTGAGCACTGATACCTCACAGCAAGAAGGTCCTTGGTTTGATCCCCAGTTTGGACTTGGAGTCTTTCTGTGCTGAATTTGTCTCTGGGTAGTCTGGGTTTCCCCCACAGACCAATAACATGCACAATAGATTGCCTCCTCCCTTGAAAAAGAGATCTACTTCATGTTTAAAGAGTAACTTACCCCAAAATGAACTTTTTTTAGCTGATAAACTGTCTAGAATGTGTCTAAAATGTTATATAGTACTGTTTCTG
>NW_013952958.1:89143-92499 GCF_001266775.1 Austrofundulus limnaeus
TCTCTCTCTCTCTCTCTCTCTCTCTCTCTCTCTCTCTCTCTCTCTCTCTCTCTCTCTCTCTCTCTCTCTTCATCATGGGGTCACTCAGAGTATTTTGATACAAACCAGAATGCCCCTCTCTGTAATGAGGTTAATGATGCACCTAAACCAGATGAAAATGAAGAAATACAGCCAATATTCTCACAGATTGAGAAAGTAAATGGGCATGCCATTTGGCAGTTAATGAAATAATTATTTTATTTCTACCTTTCAGGTCTGTTGTGTAAAGTAGTCTATGATTTCACCTCTAATGGTTTGAAAATCAGTCAAAACAAATATCAATATGTAATGTAAATCTACATGAATATTGTTCATTGAACAAGTTTGAATTTAATTTAAATCACTTTGTTTCCCTGAAAACCAACCTGAATCTACCATACTGTTGAAATTAAAAAAAAGATTTTTTTGGATCAAAGTTTTTCCCATCAAACTAAAATGATTTGAACAACACAAACTGAGGGTTTAATCCATATCAAAAGAGGATTGGATTACAAAATCTAATCCTGGTTTCAGTACCTGTTTTTGGTTTTGAAAAACCCATTTTCAAGATATTGTATTATCCAATCCATTWTCCAAAATCTGATCGGATTACCTTTGAATAACTGGCCTGAGGTGGTTCAACACCAGCCTTTCAAAGGATTTCATGTGCAAATTTGCCTGTCTAGAAAGCCTATGTACAAGGCAATTGTTACATTCTTGTTTTGTTTTTTTTTACATACTATTCTTGACAAATTAAAGGCATATGAAATACTTTAACCTTAAGCCCGATGGGCCCTGTACAGGGCCAGCAGATGGTGTCATTCATTGTTGTTTGCTAAAGTAGGTGTAAAACTTGTTTTTCCCAATTGAGTTGCCAAATTATTTTTGGATAAATATTTATGATTTTAGAGCTATATAAACATTTGGAAGTTTCTTGAACCKTCGCGGACCGTTTTAGTATCAGGAAGTTCTTCGCATCTGTTGCTGTGCAAGTTTAGGTACCATACCCCTCCGTTTGGTATCTTTTAAAAGACGAACCTCTCACAAATTCAGGGATATATCTTGACACTGTGTTTACTCTTTGTTTGGTGACGTGAAGCTTGTGCGTAACGAAGAGTTAAAATAACAGCCCTCGTGCGTAAAAYGTCGAGGCGGAGTTGCGTTTCATTCAGTGATTTCATGGTGTGCACAATGGTAGATTTTGATGATGCACAGTGTAAATGTAAAAAGAAAAGGTCAAGTCATATGCAGAATGAGTCCTACAACAGAAATCAACACTTTTATTAGACCAGATTCTCTTTTATAAAGTAAAAAACTCATTTGGCATAGTTTTGGATACATTTGGCTAAATTGTGCCAAAATGTCATTTCCGCCTGGCACACTGCTCACTAAAACCTTTGTGAAATAAATATACTTCAACTTATTCAGTCCTACTTTGCTACAGTTTTTGTCAAGATGTAGATGTATAATACCTAAGGGCATTCCTGGGTTTTCACAAGAAATTTCATTGTGTTTTGCACTGTTGATTTAAAAAAAAAAGGCGAGGCTAAAAAACATTACAAATTTTCTTTATTTAATCACAAATAACTAAGGCACAGTAAAAGTTTTAATAGTGGTTTCAGTTAAGAAATTATCTTTAAGATATTACCTTTACAGAGATACCAAGAGTTAGCATTTAGACCTTATAACTGTGGAGCTATTCTTGCTTTATTTTGCTGTGTATTTGCAGGCGGAAATTACCTCTGAAACCCCTTAGGGCAGGGCTATTCAACTGGTGGCCCGCGGGCCACATCCGGCCTGCGAGTGACCAAAGTTTGGCCCGCCAATTGGTTCATTCATCTCTTAAGCCCAAAATCCCGGTTTTCAACTTTAATTACTCTAAATTATTTTAGTTAAACGTAGACATGTTCGGTGTCTACAGAAATGTTAGAATCTTGGCTACAAGCTGGTAAAAACCATTTCTATGAACATCCAAGACAGTTAAACTACAAGCAGTTGAATATAGAACTATGAAAGTGAAAATAAAACTGGTTTAAAAATTTGGTAAGTCAGAGATGTTATAATATTTTGTGGTAAATAAGAGGCATAATATGTTTCTTTTTCTGTTTTATCATCACTACATTTATTAAGTAGGGTTCTGTATGTTTTCATGATTAAATACAGCAAAATAGGTAATGGATCTTTCTAATGCTTAGTTTATTTACATAACAACTTTAATTGCTGGATGTTCGGCCCTTGAGCTGTTGGTCTGCATTAACTGTGGCCCCCGGAGCAATTTAGTTGAATAGTCCTGCGTTAGGACTATTCAACTACACATGTACTACACATGTACTGTACATGTACTACGAATGTACAAGAGCTCAGCATGAATAAAAATATGGAGTGGTAGGGTGCTTCTCCACTTAACCAAACCCACCTGTGACAAATACCTGTGTATTGTCATAGCAGCAAAGCATGTTGGTCATATGACAGCAATATTGCCTTTTATCAGACCCCCCAAGARTCTTGTGTGACACAAATATACTCTTATATATTTTGTAATCCTATTTGTGAGTATCTGCGTGTGTGTGAGTATTTGCAAAATGACTGTTAGATGTGTAAGAATGTGACAGGTAGGTGTGTGAAGCCTTGAAGCCGAAGTCGTCTCAAGGCTGGCAGGCAGGCGATGTGTCGGCAAACTTTGGAATGTTTGAACAGTGAGGCCCACGCTTGCTCTGCTCTCTCCCGGTTTCTCAATCCACACCCCCGGACGTAACCACAGTTGTAAAAACAGTGCCATCCAGCTGCAGACACAGTCATTACAACAGTCCACCAACAAAACCATTGAACGAGGAACAAGCACAAAGCAGATGCAGTGCTATTCTGTTGACACTGGATCAACACACTGATGATTGGGTATAAGAAAATATTTTTAACCTATGAACAATTTAGGTCCAATTTAAAACGAACGGTTTCAAGTCTGTCTCCCAGTTTTAACACACTGAAAGGGTGTGAAAGTGTGAAAGGTGTTTTCAGCTGTGTGTTTTGGGTCRTTATTTCATTTTATAACCCATTAACTGACACAAGTTTCCTGACACGTGCAGCACATCTCACTCCAGAATGCCTCGATAGTCTTGAGATTTCATTGTAACCTGTACAAATTAAAAACACTWGGGTACTTTTTATTTTATACTTTATTCTTATTTAAATAGACAAATGGAAATATTTGAATTCATAAAAGAAAACACTCACCTCATTGAGGAGAGAGGCTGTAGAAATATTTTATTAAGACAAGTTATGAAGAGCTGGAAATTCAGGGAATGAGTTACAGACAGAAACCAGCGTTGTCTTTTTGGTAA
>NW_013952958.1:92648-100430 GCF_001266775.1 Austrofundulus limnaeus
GACTTAGATAAGGTTAATGCTTAACCCTTTTAAGACGGAACAATAATATTTCCTAAATAAAACATTTTTCTTGTCTATTATTTCATTGATAAAATGATCCAGTTTAAGAAACTATAAAGTTTTGTCAATTTGGAGACAAGGGTTGTTAAGTCTGGTCAGATTAAAAGTTATTTAGTTTTACTGCGCATAARAAGAGATATCAAAATGCCCCAAATTGATTAAATACCCAGAACTGCTTTACAAAAAGCATTTGTGATGTAGAGAGATATAAAATACGACAGCTTACTCAAATGTTGGAGACAAGTTTGTCTCTTTGGAGGTGGGGTGGCTTACCATTTGACCTGTTTCTCTTAGAGTCCAGACCAGCTTAGAACTGTCCATGGGGTCATCRCTTCAGAGCAGAGAGCAGGTTCTGTAGGGACAGTGTGGCTTCCTGTCAAAACACTTTGACCAGGTGTCAGCTCAATAACTTTTCTGCAGCTTAAAATGAAATAAACTACTGTATTTATTCAAATATAATACGTAAAATTAAATCCATAAAATCATCCATAAAGTTGGGGGGGTAGGACAATACCCGGATAAATATTTTTACTTATGTATTTTAACTGAAATATCGRCTTCATTCACAAAATGCCTGAGTCCGGAAATGAGACCGCGTCGTAAAAAGCAGTTGAAACGACCTTACCTCTGACGCTCTTTCGTGCTTCAGAGCGAGATAGTAACAGATCCAGGCAGGCGACATGATGTGAAGAAAAGGGTTAAAAAAGCAGTCCTGTACTTTAGTAATGAGAGCGAACTAATGACATAAGCGTGTGACCGAGCCACTCCTCGAATAACAACAAACATGTTCGTCTGTAATGGCTGCCGTCTACTGGTGTTCTGAAAAAGTTTGTAYCCCTGAAAAACGTTTCCCCACCAGAGRGGGCGCTCGCGAGTAGGAAGTAATCTGCTTTTCCCCCACAAAATGGCCCAAATCTAATGTGAAGTCYCTGACTTTTGTGTTGGCGCATCCTGRTGGACTRTGTGTAAAATGCCAGAGTTCATATGATGCTGCTAGCTGAAATACCTTTTAGTACATATGTTGTTAAAATAAAAWGAACAGTCCGTTGATCATTTTATTGATATGTGTACAGTAAATACTGCAAAGGCTGAAAAATCTTGGTCTGTTTGAAATTGGAGGTAGTTTGAGGATTAAAATTTTTGTGCTTTTTAAGCTCAAAAAAGGGGGGTGGGGTCGTTATACATGAGATCATATTATACATAAATAAATATGGTACTTTCTCTTCAGATGGTTAGCGTATCCATCTGAATACGTCTCGACAGCTTGAGGACCAAAGCTGTACTCTCTTCTTTTTTTGTCTTTTTAAAAATACAATTAATCACAAAAAATTAAAACAAAGTATCATGTCAGTTTTGATTTTGCCAGGTCTAATGAAAAGCTGGGTCAAAATCTGTCTTTAAGAAAGCTTTTTTCAGAACAGAGGTCAGTTTAAGAGAAATACATAACCTGTAGGGTCAAAGGGTCATGTTAGAAGAGAGGTAAAGAGGATTATGAAAATCTTTTCCAATGACAAGAGGAGTTGAGTTTACACCTGAGAGGTACACTGGGTGTACAAGGGTCAAAGGTCAAATGGCAATCTGTAGTAATGGCACTGAGGACAAGGTTGTCTCATCTTGTGCGTATGGAAGCACTGTCTTTGTGCGGGGTTGAACGTTCAGTCCAGTGTTAGCACATTTTGCAGCATTTTGGCAAACGTGTGGCAGAGTGCAGAAACAGTATCCTTCTGTTTCTACCCTCAGTACATGCTCAATACAATGGTCATTACAGTGAAATAGGTAAAAGAAGTGTGGGAATAAATTGTTTCTGATGGCTGACTGAATACTCTTTTGCTTCTTTGTTAACTGCACATACTTCCGTTTTTGCCAAGATTAAGTTTATGCCTGGAAATTTACCTTAAAGTGTTCCCCGATTAGTTGTAACATTAGACTTTATTTGATAAACATATATTTTAATTGTAAAATAAAGACTGTAAAAATACTGTAGGCTGTTTAGTTTTGTAAATTTTTTAAAATGTATTTTAACACGGACGGAGCCATTTTATTTACACTCAAAGCATTCTGGGTAAATGATGGCGTGGGTAGGTCCTCGGTGTGAGCGAACTATATCCACCCCGAAGGTTAATCTTCGACAATATCTGATGATCGACTCTTTTAAATGAAACCAGAGAGCGTTGACAGAGAGGAGAAGGTVGAAATGACTCAGCCTGBAACTGAAAATATGGATGGAGGACAACAGAGCTGCTTCATGGAAGAAGAACCTCAGCTTAGCCTGTTAGCCTTTGCGCTAGCGCCGACGCTATATTGCCTTATATGTATTAGCTCAGCGCTTGCGCAACAAACAAGCTAAACTGAGGTCCTCCATCCATATTTTCAGTTGCTGTGTTCCCCTCTCTGTCATGTGGATGGAGGACCTCAGTGATGAGAGGAGAATGTGTAGCGCTGAGCTAATACGGTGGTATTATGGTGATAGCATCAGGGCTAATGTTAAACCTAACAGGCTAAGCTGAGGTTCTTCTTCCATGAAGCAGCTCTGTTGTCCTCCATCCATATTTTCAGTTCCAGGCTGAGTCATTTCCACCTTCTCCTCTCTGTCAACGCTCTCTGGTTTCATTTAAGAGTCGACCATCAGATATTGTCCAAGATTAACCTTCAGGGTGGATATAGCTCATCAATCACTAGATTGGAAAATGTATTATATATTTTTACATAGTCAGTGAGAATTTTATTGAAACTCCCAAACAACTGAAACTACATTTTTTTTGTTGTTTTTCTAGACAAAACATTAAAATTGACCGTGAAAATAAAATTTGGACATTTGTATTAAATATACAAATAATTTGCAGTCCCTTTTAACAGAACCAGCTGCTGAAAGTGTATGTAAACATCACACATCTCATCCCCAGCTCCTATTTCAGGTTCAAGCCCAGTAGCTTGTGCAAACACTTCCACTCTTGTCGCTTCAAGTAATTTGTACTCCTTCCTGCAAAACCCAGCATAGTAGGGTGGGTGAGTTTTCCTCTTCTCTTTTTTTAGGCTGGAGTTGAGTGTCAAAGATAGATGGAAGTGCAGACCACCTGTACCACTCCCACATAATTTGTTTGTTGATCACCCCCCCAGGCTTCATAAATCTAATACTTGGAAAGGGGCTCAGTGACACAGATGAGGCAGTACACATCAATCTGTCAGCTAGACAAAAGTCAGTGAAGCTTAGAATGTCCGATTCAAAACCATCATATAATATTTTATAGTATGTTATTATAGTGAACACAATATGACCATACCATGTGTTCAATAGAGGAAGGGAGTTTTAGAAGGCATTAAATATTTAGGCATCAGTATCCTTCTCTCGTTAAAGGATTTTTTTCAAACTAATTCCAGGAAAATGATGGGGAAACATCAAGAATGACTTACAACGATGGTCAGCATTACCTATTACTTTTCTCAGTTGTCTAGAAACTATTCCTATAGCTCTTCTATCAAGATTGTTATACTTGTTCCAGGAAATAGGAACTTGATAAAGTAATCTCAAAATTCATAWGACAGAACAGGTATAAAATACAAAACACTACAGAGAAGTAAGGCAGAAGAAGGACTTTTTTAAAATACTGTTTCTGGGCTGCACAATTAAGGCCATCAATTTCAAGGATCCAGGGGGACTATTACACAAGACAACTGAGCATTGAATAAACAATGTACTCGCTAAAGTCACTGCCATTTCTATGGAGCACCAAGTGTAAAATGAAATGTTAAAAAAAATACTAACTTATTTTTCATTATTTAGCTCACTTTTTGAGTGTTAAAAATTTTCATGAAACTCAAATGACGTGCTGAGATGTATGCTTTTTAAAGGTTCTTGGTAATATGCTCAGTTTTCTATTGATTGCTTTTGATGTCTAGATGTGTGTTCTGCTTTGTTAGGTTTAAAAGGTTTAAAAGGTTAATAGCCTCAGAAAGGGATCTCACACCTTCACATTTCTAAATAGAATGTTGCAGCCTAATGCTACCTTTCTTTAAATTAATATATTTATTAAAAATATACATTTAGTACTCCAAAATGACAAGGTAACAAATAGAGAAATTTGTAAATTGATAAAAAATAGAAAGAACTAATAAGTATTTTGAGTCTTCACAATGTCACAATCCAACATATAACATAATAACAGCAGCACATCGGCGACAGTGGAGAGGAAAAACTTATTTTTTACTAGTAGAAACCTCYAGCAGAACCAGGCTCAGGATGGGCAACAATTTGGCTTGATTGGCTGGGATCATAGAAATACAAAGAATAGTAAATGATATTTGGGATTTAGATAGCACCATTCTGTCAAACCAGGATACTCAAAGCACTTTATACTGCAATCTGTGCTCTCATTTACCCATTCACCACACATTCACACAGGACTCTACTAGGTGTCACTACAAAGCTAATCTGGATACATCATTCTTTTTAGACTAATCAAGCTTAAATCACATTCATACACTGTTAAGACTAGGTTATACTGAAACTTGGTTCCAGTATGGCACTGGGGTGAACATCAACAGTAGTACACAGACCAAAACACAACTCTAACTTTGGTGCTTTATTTCGGTGCCTCAAAGAAAGCTGTTAATTTGCACCCTCTGGTGTTCACTGTTAAAAGTGACARCCTCGGCACACAATCTCTACAGCCGCGCTGTCTCAGAACCTCCTGTCCAGTGGTTGGGGTAGAAGCAAGTACAGCACGCTTACAATTTTAACATCAGCAGAATTCTGCTCAAGGATTAACTCTTGGATTGACTGACAGGAAATTTCCTCCTGGAAAGAGCTGCTTTTGTTTAGGAGTACGAGCGTGCGGTGCGATACGACGACATAGTGAAATAAAACTGCCTTTTTGAGAAAGGCAGAAATTATAAACACTTCCTGGAGAGAGGTGAAGGAGATGAAGCTGAGCAGATCACGGGAGGTTTCCAACAAACTGACCGCCCACGTTACACAAGCACTTAGCTAAACAGCACCATGATAATAAATAAATAAATAAATAAATAAATAAATAAATAAATAAATAAATAAATAAATAAATAAATAAATAAATAAATAAATAAATAAATAAATAAATAAATAAATACAAAAAGTGAAATCAGAACGGTAAGACCACAATGGCTTTTTTATTATATTTATTTCATTTTATTTTATTTTATTTTATTTTATGTTACCACAACAGTTGAAGCCGCTCCGCACATTATCACACCCACAGAGTGAGGGACACACTGCATGCAGACACACGGACACTGAGCAGAACTGACCTGACCCAAGTTCATGGAGAAGGGCTAAACAGGTGCTGCTGCAGTTAACAGTTATATATTATATATTATAGTCGAGATGTTGAAAGCAAAACAGTCCAAATTGTGGTGTCACTTTACAAAATATGATGCAGAAACTTCCACCTACAACAAATTCTTTAGGAATATTTGGTACAAAGACAGATTATCAATGGTTTTAAGTAAATATGTTGGTCAATTTTAAGTTTGACTTTGACTCAGAAATAGTCATTGCTTCATAAACCTCTGTGTGAGTGTGTGTTTAATTTATTTATTTTAAAGTACCGATTGAAATACAGTTTAGGAACTGGTAAAAATGAATGAATTTATTTGTTTAGGACAATGTGACATTAAAACATAAACATAAAAACATTTGATGCATTGCACCAGATTTAGCCTAAGGCCAATTTACATCTGTAGTCCTACCGTTTTGAAAGTATCCTTTTAGCACCAGTATCAAATTAAACCTTTTCAATACCCAACCCTAGTTAAGACACATATCAGAGGCAGTGGGTGTTCAGCGCCCTGCCCAAGGACACTTTTACATGTGACTGAATAGCGGCGGGAGAATCAAACCCCCAACTCTTTCATTGGAGGACAACTCCCCTAACCACTTAACCACAGCCGCCTTAGAAGGACTTGACCAGGTCTATTTCTATGGGAAGAAAAAAAGGGTGAGCAAAGACAGCAGCAAGAGTGAGGAAATGTGGTCACTTTGTCCTCCAGCAGTCTAAACCTAAAGCAGCAGAACAAAGGAATAACTCAGGAAATCTAAGCCTAACTATAGGATTTATCATCAGCCTCATGGACGGAAGTTAGTTCCACAAGAAGGGAGCTTGAAAACTGAAAGCTCTGCCTCCCATTCTACTTTTAGAACATTCTGGGTTTGGCACCCATTTATCTATTGGCTCTGCACTTTTATACCCCAAACAGAGAACTGAGATCTTCTAATCAGATGCTTTTAGTGCAGCCAAGGGCAAAATTGGAGTGTAGAGGAGACAGGGCTATTGCTGTGCCCCAAGACTCGGGAACAACTTGCCTCTTGAGATTCGTACTTCAGAGTCTGTTCAGTCTTTTACAACTCAATTGAAAACTCACTTTTTTACACTGGATTTTAATTCAAGTTCAGTTTGAGTTACATCAAGAATTTGTAATTGTGTCTTTTTTATCTGTTTTTAGTTTGTTTACAGTTTTATATGTGTCAAGTCTGTGAAGCACTTTGATCAACACTGTTGCTTTTAAAGGGGTTATATAAATAAAGTGATGAGAATGATTACAATAGAAACTCTAGGAACCACAAGTAAACCTGCAATCTGAGAGCCAAGTGCTCTGTTAGGAAAATATGGAACAATAAGATATTTTAATATAAGCTGTAGCYTGATTGTTGAGAGCTTTGTATGTTAGAAGAAAGATTTTAAATTCTATTCTAAATTTGACAGGGAGCAAGTGGAGAGAAGCTAAAACTAGAGAAATATGATCTCTCCTTCCAACTCTATTTAAAACTCCAGCAGCAGCATTTTGGATTAACTGCAGACTTCTTAAAGAGTTTTTTTGGATGCCCAGATAATAAAGAATTACAGTGATCCAGTCCAGACGTGATAAATGCATGAATCAGTTTTTCTGAATCATTTTTGGTCAAAATATTTCTCATTTTAGTGATATTATGCAGGTGGAAGAAGGTAGTCCTGGAAACATTTTTAAAGTGGGAGTTAAAAGACATATCCTGATCAAAAATAACATCAAGGTTCTTTAAATTAGAACTCAAGGCTAGATTAAGACCATCCAGAGGAAGGGAAAGGTTGCAAAGTTTGGTGGAAATCAACACCAAAGTGTTGATATGTATGCCTCCACCTGCCCTATATTTCTGCCTTTGAAGCACAACTTTGTGCAGATGTTAGTGTGAACATGTATGCAGAAACCATTGTACTGGAAATTTTGTCAATGGAAACCAGTTATCTTATTTGTACTGTCCAAGAATTAGAAGAAAATGCTAGTTTTATATTACCAATCGTCACAAATGACCTTGACTTTTGACCCTTTGATGCACAAATCTAATAGGACTGAGTACTACCCTAAAGTAAATAAGTAAATATATAATTTCATTCAGGATATATTGTGCGCACTAGTGACAGATGGACACCGCACTTAACACACAGACAGCCAGAGAACAGCCTGTCTCTGGTCCCAGTGGGCGGAGCCATAATAACTCAGTATCATCGGCATATCATCAGCATCGCAGCATCTGCTGTAAAGCGGGCGCTGTACCGGTCTGTCGTGGTGAAGAGAGAGCTGAGTCAAAAAAGCGAAGCTCTCGATTTACCAGTCGATCTACATTCCTACCCTCATCTATGGTCATGAGCTTTGGGTCATGACCGAAAGAACGAGGTCCCGGATACAAGCGGCCGAAATGGGTTTCCTCCGCAG
>NW_013952958.1:100652-102676 GCF_001266775.1 Austrofundulus limnaeus
GACTCAGGGGGGCTGAATAATTTTGCACATCGCACTTTTCAGTTTTTTATTTGTAAAAGCTGGAAGAAGTGGCTGGGGAGAGGGAGGTCTGGGCCTCCCTTCTGAAGCTGCTGCCCCCGCGACCCGACCCCGGATAGGCGGAAGAAAATGGATGGATGTCTAACGTCATTAGATGGAATCACAACTCTTTGCTACCTTTTGGTTGAAAACTGAAAAGTTTGAGGACCACTTGGGTAGTTAAGATTAGGTAGTGGTTAGAGCTGTCACCTCACAGCAAGTAGGTTGCTGGTTTACTTCCTTGCCTAAGACATTTCTGTGCAGAGAGTTCATGTTCTCCTCATGCACACATATATACAGTATATTCAGGGTACTCCAAATTTCTTCCACAGCACAGAAGCATGCAATGGGTACTGCGTGAGTGAGGCTAGGGTCTTGGCAGAGGAGTGCTTCTAGTTTTGTCTTTCTGTCTGTCTTTCTTGGGTTCCCAAGAAAACAATTGTAGACATTTTTTTTGTTGCTTTTAGGTTGTAATCACATTTATTAAATAGGATTTCCCTATATATAGTTGTCTGTCTCTAGAAATCAGATTTGAACCTTTGAACATAAAGTCTGAGAAGCCCTGTCCTATCCATTTCAAGGCTATGAAAGGTTTTTAAACAGAAACTTGGAAACGTAGTGTACAAGTCAGGCAAACACAAAATGAGTGGGACTTCTCCTGTGGTGAAGATTGTGTTTATACTGTATGTTAGGGTAGTTTTGAAATTTGTGGTGTTTGTAATCACAGTGATGTCAGCATTGTTTTTGAAATGCATGYTAAGAGGTATAATTTGTCATATTTGGCATTTTAGGAAACATAGTTGTTAGTGGCAGGATCAGTGGCACGCTGTGGGGTGGTCTAAACTAATGTGGCACTGAATTGCTTCCTAGTGACAGGCGGCCTTCTTCCCACTTATCTCTATTCCTGGATTCATCAAGCCCACTTTATTGCCAACGGGATGTGCCCTGTCGTGCCTGTCTATCATATTTTTATCAATATAAACTATGCAGGGCATGTTTAAAACCCACCAGTGTGATAAACGCCCTTTTATGTGTGCTGACAGACGAGGCAGTTCAGCCTCTCACGATGACAGACACGCCAAGTCCAGGAGACGYTTTCTTACTGGCTCTCATGCCGACAGTTGGGTGAAAGAGAGGCTAAAAAGAAGATTTCCCTAATGGTATCCAGATGTTTGAGTGGGAGGTGCACATCAGAGGTTAGATCTTACTGCAAGATGTGTGTGTGCTGCTGTTCCTGTGGCTTCATTAACACCCATTAACTTGCATGCTAGTCTAGGGTTTTGTGCTCTTTCGAACTCATAGAAAGCTAGGTTTGTGTGTGTGTCTAAGTGTACATGTCTGTGTGTACTTTAGAGAGCTTTTATAAAGCTTTAACCGTGTGTATTGGCACCATTGACAAGTTCTCACTGGCCTGCATTCTTCATAGACCTGGAAAACCAGAGAAAACACACATGCACATACACACAGACACACAGAATAAACTAAGGAGAGATATCATCAGAAAAAMCAAAATAATACAGCGTATAGGAGAATAGATAAATGCCAGACAGGCTTACCTTGCCTTATTTGTTGAAATTTCTGAAAATGCATCGAACCTATTTTATATAAAGCAGTACCTTTAAAAAAAGTCATCATTTTAATTTGTGCRCAATAATGAGATTAATCGTGAAATGCTTCAAAAAGGTTTGTGAAATCTTAATATGAGTTCATTTGGGATTAAATTTTTTAACAATTGCCCAGCAGAACCAATAAAAGTAATAAAAAATGACATGTACTATTATTAATTAGAAATATAAATTCATTTAAAAATACAGTGATGGAATAACAACCTGTCCATAGTGTGCCCTGAACCGAATAGTGTATAAAGAAACTGGAGTTACCCTAAAAATACATTTAACAACTTGTTTAATACATTCAAAATATAAGATACAAGTATTTTATTAAATGTTTAAATAATAAAAAATGAC
>NW_013952958.1:104821-108457 GCF_001266775.1 Austrofundulus limnaeus
GTACATACATACAGTACATACATACAGTACATACATACAGTACATATACTGTATACATTTACACATTTAGTGGTCAACATAGAATGCATCTAACACCTGGATCTGAACACCTGTTTGTGTGTGGTTGTGAGCATGCATGTCTATACAGGGTTTCTCYATTGGAATGTTTAATARTGACTGTGGAGACCCACAGACCTGAATTCCAAGGTCTGAGGCAGMCATAAGGGAGACCAGAGGCAAAGGCCCCAAGAGGCACCCTTAAGCACGGAGTCCCCAGGGGCCCCACCGCAGGAACAACATCTTACCCACCCCCCAGAGCAGACCAGAGGAGAGGACTGGGAGAGTCCCCCCAGTAACCCAACACAGTAAGCCCCTGGGGCCAGCAGCGATGAGCCCACATGCCCCGCCAGCACCCGCTATGCCAGAGCAGATCCGGCGATGGACACAGAGGCCCAGGTCCCCACGGCACACCACCCCCGAGCCAAGGCCTGACCGGCCAGAGGACCCAAGCCCCACCAGGCAGTCACCAGGCCGAGACGGCACATGCCTGAGCACCCAGCCCCCAGACACTGAGAGCCACCAGTGCAACGGCGGGCAGAGGCACAACCCACCAGGGGGTTGTGTGATGGGGGGTGGGGCCTCACCACCAGCAGTGGGCCCTGAGATGAACCAGAAGAGGGGGCTGCCCAAGTCCCAGCTTGACAAATATCCAGGCATACACAGACACAATCACATGTTCCCACCCTCCTACTCACACCCACTCATTCAAAGACACATGAGATAGACGCCATATTCCACTCACACTCCCTATACACACCCTATACCCCCAGGTCCAGGACATGCACCCACCCCTTGCAGGGGGCAGCCCACATCTCCCACATCTCCAGGAGGTAGACCCATTCATTCTGGGGTGGAGAGGAGTAGACAGCCATAGCTCAACTTGGGCTGTTCCAGGCCGAACAGGCTAACCAGCCCGCCCCCCAGTTGCAGCAAAGACACTCCCCCAACCCCCATACACCGCCAACAGCTAACCGCACACCCCCAGCCGACCACCTGCTGGACTCCGGCGGCAACTCCGGCCAGAGGGCCAACCATGGCAACAAGGAGCCATGATCCGAGAATCCAAACAGCCTCAGTGGAGCCGTAATGCCAGCCCTGTGCCTGGCACCTCCCCCAAGCCCCAAGCACACTCACAGCYCAGGTCCCCACCGATGATCTGCCCCTCCTTTGGACCTCAACCCCAAATGGCAAATGGGGRATGAGGGAGTGAAAAAGACCCATGCACACACACTTCCACCCTCTGATGTGCTSTTGATGTGTGTTGTTTTATAGTGCAATTAAAACAGAGAAGAAGGGGCGGAGGACGGCACATACTCCTACTCAATTGAGAATAGGCAGTGCCAGTTCTCCCCCCACCCCAACACTAGCCCAAAACCTTAATTGTCTACAAGCAACTTTTGGGAGTGGGCACAGGCATCAGTGGCAAGACTGATTTCACCTYGCACCCTGCATGCCATGAGAGTGCCCACCCCCAAGTCCCTATRGGAGAATGTTACAATTGAATGTCTTGGGTGTACAATAAAATTGGGCCCAGGTGGCTATGGCAATTGAAGATGTAAAATTATTGCTCCTTGTAATGCACCTTTATCCCAAAGCCCTACATGAGTATAGTTGAAATGGAGAGGGTGGAGGGATATTATGAYGGATGGGGAAAAAAATYWCTGSGGGAGSAAAMATGCCCTCACAGGKAGSCAGCTCCCCTRCTGACCCCAGTAGGCTCCCCAAGACCCACCCAGGGAGGGAGGCCTCAATACCTTTGCCTCCAGACAGATAGCAGCAGCACCGCCAGTAACCCTCCAGKAGGCTCCAGTAACCCTCACGGGAAACCAGAATCAGGACCGCCCAATGATGCCCAGCCCCTGCCAAAGGTCATCTACCCAGCCCCCACCCCAGAAGAAATGCTACACCCACCCCAACATTCAGACAACTCTCARAACATATAACACACTAGACACCCAGGYTGAGTTGACTTACCACCTCCCACAGGCCAATGGCCCCGCCCACCGCCAACTGGATGGGCTTCTTAACCACTACAGACCAATTTCATCGCAAAATGTTGTTGTYTTGATTAGACTTTATAGTTCTTGGCATTTTAAGCCTTAAAAGTGTTTTTTTTTTCACCAAAGAGTTACATTCCAGGACTGGMCCTAGATCCAAGATTTTGTTCCTAAATGTTCTAAAATAACAAGTTAAGAATGTGTTTGGTTTTCCAAAGCCAGTGAACCATACTGGAGTTGCATCAGTGTCACAATAAATGTCTTCAGTTAAATGACTGAACCTTCCTCTGTTGTATTTTGTTTTTGAAGACGATCATAGAGCAGCACTTAAGAAGCCTCAGCAGTAGCAACTAAACAAATCTCACAAGTGTAGTGCTAATGTAGAGTTAATGTAGCGCTCTTTCACACAGGTATCTTGTTTTTGGGTATACGTTTCYTAGCCTGAAAAACTATTTTAAAAACTGTTATCAATTTGTTTCGTTATTAGACTTACCTGAACATAGACTTTTGCCTCTTTCTCACTGCTCTGCTCTGACTGATGGCTGATAGTGTAATATGTGTTGATATATATTTGACAGATATTTGTTTCAAAGTTAACTGGACTKTGCCTTTAAACATGGAGTATGAGCTAATCCTTGATCAAAACTAATCTTCATAGTTTAAAAAATAACTAATAAATGYAGAGAAAGATGAACAAAGTCACTGTCAGGAAAGAAAGTCTGGAGTGACAGAAATAGTGTTGTTGTACATTGCTTTTTTATGATGTGAAACTCCAGGAGTGATTCTCCGAATAATTCAACTTCTTTTCCTCCATGCTTCATGTGTAGTCCTGCGCAAAGTAACATTTTGTTAATCATGCATGTCCTTTTTAACAAATGTCAKCTTCAAACTGCCTCGAGCAGCCCAGATGTTTTCTGTGCAGCAACAGAGGAGCCCATTCATGTGCACTCAGGTTTGTTCTTATTAAGGACAATGCATAAACAGTGAAGCAGCCTTACTATTTGCTTTKTATATTTTAGTTTCTATCGCTATTTTGTTTTGCATCTTTCCCTRCAGCTTTGCTAAAACCCATACAAAATAAACATCTACTGTATGTCAAATTTCYATACATCCCCATTAGACTTTTTTTTCTAAATTTGTTCTAAATTGGTAAATTGCTCCCAGGTGAATGCTGACWTTCATCCATACAATACAGAACATCATGTCACCTTTTTAGACCCTCTCTGCAGTGGTCTCATCCCTGAACAAGAGAGGGATCAGACTAGATGATTTATCAAAATACAATGATAGTTTGGGACAGCATCAATAGCCTATATGCCCTGGTCATTAATGACGTATTTCAGGTAAAATTCTTGCCACGCTCCTCCCTTCCACTCCCTGCTTACTGCCTATTAGCTCCTATTAGTCTGTGAAAAAGTCACAAAAGTTAAAGCATCTGTGATCTACTGGTATAAAACGTGAGTTCTGTTGTGTGCCGTTGTGTCCACTAAGCAGCAGGTACGATCAAATAATTAGTTTTTATCAATTTTCCTTTTGATGAGGAGGTGACAGCAGAGGATCATAGCATTACAAGGAGAAC
>NW_013952958.1:109211-110989 GCF_001266775.1 Austrofundulus limnaeus
ATCAAGTGCTGGACCGGATGTCCGTGGCATATAGGCTATTTCCATTGCTCCAACTTCACCAAGCAATGGTTTATGACCCACAACATTTGCCTCGTCTTCCCTTCCAATTTTTCTTGTTTTACAACTTTAAATCTTTCTAGCTCTAACATGCTCAACTCTGCTAGAATAAATGTTCTGCAGATAGATTGGCAACTGTAGCTCAGCGGTTAGGGCAGTTGCCCTCTAATGAGAGAGTCACCAGTTCGATTCCACAATATGCAGTCACATGTCAAAGTGTCCTTTGGCAAGACATCGGAACCCCCCTTGCCTCTGATGTATGTATGAATGTGATCTAAAGCACTGCATGATTTGTTTCAATTTGCTTATTAGAGCACTGTGTGTGTATGCGTTAATGAGAACAGACTGTCTTGTAGAGCACTTTAGTCTAGTTGGTTTGAAGGGTGTTTTATGATCTATTGACTATTAATATGAAGTTTAAAGGGGACCTAATATGCAAAATTAACTTTTTTCAGTTTTTTTTTTACTTACATTTGGTTCTGTACTGCTTCTAAAAACAGCCCAAGTACCAAAAAATGTACCCAGAGTCATTTTTACTATAAGTAAATGTATTTTTTTGTGTCTTGAAATGACCTGTTTTCACGCACCGCTGTTTGTGATGTCACAAACAGCAACCTGAGCCCAGCCCTTCTCCTGGTAACCCAAGTGGAGACTCCGCCCACTTCTTCACAGGACATTTCTGGAGAACAGAGATGTGTGGCTTAATTTTATTTTTATTTATTTTTTATTTTATGTTTGATGGCAATGGTCTAGCAATATTAACAAAGAAAGTTGTAGATTGTGTAAATAATTTCACCATGAACTACTTTGGAAAAATCTTACTTTTTACTGAAAGGAAACTTTGGGCGGAGGGCGGAGTTAACATAAACAAAAAGTTGGCATTCAGCACATTCTGAAGAGAGCTAAAGAACAGGCAGAACTGAAAAGGTGAATTTCATTATCTGAGATTTATTTTGTGAAATAAATCAAATTAACATGTTTTGTATAGCCCACAGATGGAGCCTAAATTGCTGTCACCTTTAAAGTAGTAATTGGAATAAATGACATAATGGGAGAAATTAAAAGTATTGATTTGATAAAAGTTTTGTCAGTTTTGGGTTCATCTGAGGGCRTGCTAAACTAGATGAGGCAATGAAGAAAACTCTTAGAGCTGTGGTGAAACCAGACCTGCCATGTGGTCTGTGGCTGGCAGTGAGCATGGTGCCTCAGAAGAAATCACATTCTCCTGATTTTTCAGACTTGTAATYCATCCATCCATTTTCTTTACCCGTTTTATTGTGCAGAATCTACGACTTTTCTCCAGCACTCATTGGGCAAGGGGGTACACCCAGGACAGGTCCATCACAGGGCCACTTAAAGACAGAAAAGACTGGCAACCACTTATGCTTTAATTACTCACATTTACAGACAATTGAGTTAAGGCGCAAAAGCGCAGCAAGCGGATAAACTCACAGCAAACAGTGAAATTCATTTCAAACACATAAATGATGCAAACTCCAAAACACTGACTCGACCACCATAAGGAACCAGATCCTCAGTAAAGTCAACTGGATGCGGAAGGAAGTTGGAGGGAAAAAGGAAAACGTTTTCCTTCCTTAATGGCTTTTACCAGGGGTAAAAGGTCTTACAGGGGTCTGTGAAGGTCCCATAAGACCAAGTTATATAGGACCAGAAATGTGAAATTTAAGTCCTGGATTCTTACCAAACATTCATTCCTTATC
>NW_013952958.1:111306-112563 GCF_001266775.1 Austrofundulus limnaeus
GGCGGGGTACACCCTGGACAGGTCGCAAGTCCATCTGTCCAGGGTGTACCCCGCCTCCTGTCCAAATTTATACATATACACATAAACATACCCATACCTACCTATCCAAAGTCTTTCATATATATACACATACACATATACATATATCTATATATACACATTTGCACATACCCTTCCGTCAGTGCCCGAATAGAAAACCCAGGTTGTAAACACCTGTTTGTGTGCGGTTGTGAGCATGCATGGATCTCTCCAATGGAATGTTTCAAAGTGAATGTGAAGGGACCACAGACCCGACCCGCAAAGCCGGAAGCCGACATAAGGGAGACCAGCACCAAAGACCCCGAGAGGGACCCCAAGCGCGCAGCCCCAGAGACACCCGCACCGGAAGGACCGTCCACCCACCCCACAAAGAGGACCACCGGAGAGAACCAGAAGAGCCCCACCAGTGACCACACACAGTAACCCCTGGGGCCAGCAGCGATGAACTCACAGGCCCCGCCGGTACCCACCGCGCCAGAGCAGATCCAGGCACGGACACAGAGGCCCGGGCCCCCAGGGCACACCCCACCAGGCTAAGGCCCGACAGGACCAGAGGGACCCACGCCCCACCGGGCCGCCACCGGGCCGAGCCGGCACACGCCCAAGCACCCAGCCCCGGACAACGAGAGCCACCAGTGCGCTGGCGGGCAAAGGCACAACCCACCAGAGGACAGCACGGCAGGGGAGTAATGGGCCCTCAAATGATCCCGAAGAAGGGGCCGCCCAAGTCCCAGTCTGACAAAAAATACAAGCATACATAAACACAATCACACAGTCCCACCCTCATCCTCACATCCACTCATCCAAAGACATACAAGATGGACGCCACAATCCACTCACACTCCCCATACATACTCCATACCACCCAGGTCCAGGATATGCACCCACCCCCAGCAGGGGGCAGCTCACACCCGAACCCAGGAGGTAGACCCCGTCATTCTGGGGTGGAGAAGAGCAGACAGCCAAGTCCTGGCCCGGGCCGCACCAGTCCAATTGACCAGATCCCCGCCCCAGCAAATCCACGCCCCGGACCACCCCACACCCTACCAACGGCCAGGTGCCCATCCCCAACTAATCACCCCCCAGACTCCAGCAGCCACCCCAGCCAGCGGGCCAGCCCCAGCAACCAGGAGCCAGACACCGGGAGTCCGAACAACCCCAGGGAAGCCGGAGCGCCAGCCCCCCCTCCGGAGCCCCTCCAAGCCCCATGTCCGCACG
>NW_013952958.1:113138-114887 GCF_001266775.1 Austrofundulus limnaeus
CGACAGGTGGGGACCAGAAACGCCCCTGGGACGTGTCTTTAAGCCGAACTTCCTCATGACAGAGCACACCCCCTCCCACCTCCCCACACACCTCCGCCCATGACTCTTGCAGGCTCTCGGGTGAAAGTGAAAGTGAAACCTAACTGTCTGCTGAGCTCTCAACATTAGTTCYCRYYCAGTGAAGCTCTTTTCAGATTAAAAATACCTTTGAGGAAATGTATTTTCAGATGCCAAGTAAACTACATTATGCCACCCCCCCCACCCCACTGCACCGAAATGGGCGAGACAGAAGCAAAGGTGGTTCTTAAAGAGACAGAGGCCAATTTCAATGCGTTTAGAAGTGGAAGTGATGAGAAGTTAAGTTTATTTTCTATTTAAACATAAAGACAGCATTTTAATAACAGCTAAAGTTGACAGAGATACTTTATTATGGTATAGTATTTAAATGTATGCCTGAGAAACACATACAGTATATTGGCCCTTTAATAAATTTGTGGACATATTTATACACATATGSTGTCAAAATGCATTATTCTGACTGGGTAGCAGATGGCAACATGCAGGATATGGAAATGGAAATCAGAAGTTTCAAACAGACAACAGAGATGCAGTTATAACTGCTGTGTGGAGTGCATCTTCCACATAATGATTTGTTTTGGTCTGACTTCCCCATTTATCACAGGCTTTATCATGCCRTCTTGCATTTCATTCACATGCTTCTGCTTTGCAGAGGAGCAGAGCAGACGCAGTATAAATTGGGGTTGAAACAATGTTGAAAAAACATTTTGTCTCTCCTCCAAGAGACTTCTTCAGTCTGAGTTTCAGGTGAACTCAGCCTAATCACTGCCTCCARATGGTGGACAAACACGGTTAACGATGATGATCAACACTGTTCACATGTAAAAAAAGAGAACCATCAGCCTAAAGATCACTATAATTACCCCTATTGTTCACAGAGGGCCACAAAGACCATCAGCCTAACGTTTGGTATTTTTCCCTAACTTTTTAAAATGTATTTTTTTCAGGATTTTCCACTGATGTGTTTTTTTTTTCTAGATTTGGAAAATGATATACAGCAATTTTCCCTTGGAGGTGCATTTCTTTGAAAGTTGGCTGTAATAATATGCTGCTCTTTGTAAATAAACATGAAGTGAAGCCTATTMTTTAAAAGTCAGAAGGAGTGTCATTTTTTTCTAATTGCCCACAACATATTTCATCCTCAGACATCGATGAGTGCTCCTTTGAGAGGGCCTGTGACCACACCTGTATCAACTACCCAGGTAGCTTTGAGTGTCTGTGCAACAAGGGATACATCCTCTACGGTCTCACTCACTGTGGAGGTGAGTTTTGCTTTTCTCACAAGCATGGAAAGATTAAATGAAACAGCTGCTGGATGGAAGTTGACAGTTGGACACATTAATAATCTTAAAATATGATGAATTTGTATATAACTAAAGAGGAAACTGAGTATGTGGAGGTGGTTGCTCTGATGAAATTTGCCAGTATGTTACTGCTAGACCTGTGTCTTTAAAAGGCCAGCAATTCAGACAAACATTTTTTTCATTTTATTTTATTGATTTTCAAAACTTTGTATACAGTACATAATAACACAAAGACAATGACAACAACAAGAATAGCTAAAAAAATAAAATAAATAAAATAAAAATAACACCCCAAATCAACAAGGAGCATTGAAGTGTCCATGAAAATATACATATACTGTATATAGGTCACTGGTGGGCACCAGCC
>NW_013952958.1:115640-117896 GCF_001266775.1 Austrofundulus limnaeus
GCTATAGGTCTATTTCAGGAAATCACATCCCCAGCAATCGGCGGTTGTAGAATTAAGTTGTAAAAGGGTTCACACACCGCTACTTGGCAGTGTTTTACATATATTGTACTTGAATTATTGCCAGCTAGTAAGTGTCAAATTTAACTTGTGCTTTAAAATTAGCTTCCGCTAGTTTTTCTATGGCATAAGCGCTTTAGAAGTTGTGGACCTAAACATTTTCATAAGCGCCTTAGAAATTGTGGAGCAAATTTTTGGATTAGCGCTGCCCACCACTGAATAGCCTACATACACAAAATGCAGACAGTCCGAGATATGATTCAGATTAAAGTGTCACCAAAACTTTTGGAAGGCATCAATATAAGTAATACATTGAAAGCAAGAGAGTAGAGTAGCCWGTCACAATCTCCAGATGAAATCWTGGTCCATCTAAAATGGATTGCAATGGTTTCCAGATCTTACAAAATTTGTCGGGCTTTTGATGAAGGTCGTGAGTCAGTTTTTCAACTGGGATAATAGCAGAGAWATGTGATATCCCCATGTCAACTGTAGGAGCCTGGGCTGCTGACCATCTCAGTAGTATACATTTCTTGGYCCGAAATAAAAGGATTATAAGCAAAGATTTAGTATCTGCTTTAAATAGTGTCTGGAGCATGGTTAAAAAAACAGAAAGAGGGAGTCAACAAAACCCTTTTACCAATAATTTCTTGTATTTTCAGATGTACTGCTTTCCAGAAAGTTTGAATATGACTGCAMGATTACTTTCACAYCTCGCCAAGCAAAGTGTTATAAACAATGAAGTTGTTTCTAAGCTTGCTCAGTTGGTCTATGTCATTTACAAAGAAAGGGGAATCTGAGTTTCCTGGGAATGCAAGAMTGGGATTCCAGAACTAACCATATAGTTCCCTCTATTCATGAACCAATTTGAAATGGTTTTCAGTTGTAAYGACCAATAATAAAACTGCAGAGATGATAAAGATAAACCTCCAAGATGTTTTGGTTTAATTAATATGGAAAACTTKACTCTTGGGTTTTATTATTCCAGATAAAACGAGACAGATGAGAGTTCAGTGACTTGAAAAGTGCAGAGGGCAGACAACAGGGCAAATTTTGAAATAAATGGTTCAGTCGTTGAATAATGTTCATTTTTATGGTATTGATCCTCCCTAAAAAAAGGAGTTTGGCAGCGAAACCCATTTTTTAAAAATCATTTTTAATCTTCTGAATTAGAGGTAAGTAATTAGTTTCAAAGAGATTATTCAAATCAGGTGTAACAAAAATACCTAARTACTTGAGACCCCTCATAGATATTTGAAAAGGAGATCAATATACTTGGGGGAATGTTAAAAAGAGTTGCAACAGACTTCCCTAGATTGATTTTGTGTCCTGACAAAGTACTGGATGTAGCCATAGATTCCAAAACTGCTGGAATCTTTTTCTCAGGCTTGCTCATATACAAAATTACATCATCTGCAAATAATGAAATAATGTGATTTCTACCATCTATATTAATTCCAGATATGTCAGAATTACTCCTGATGATCTCGGCTAGAGGTTCAATAAACAATGTAAACAATAGGGGTGAAAGGGGACACCTTTGTCTACAACCCCTGCGGACTTTCGGGTGGCTGTGATGTAGTGGTAGAGCTGCTGGCTTTGGGACCCAGAAGTCACAGGTTTGACTCCCCACCATGCCCACATGCCGTTGTGTCCTTGGGCAAGACACTTTAACCGCCTTGCCTACTGATGGTGGTCAGAGAGTCCCGTGGCGCCTGTGTATGGCAGCCGTGCCTCTATCAGTGTGCCCCAGGGCAGCTGTGGCTACAATTGTAGTTTGACATCATCAKTGTGTGAATGTGAGTGTGWATGGGTGAATGTCTGTAAGTGTAAAGYGMTTTGAGTGTCCTGGATGGATAGAAAGGTGCYATATAAGTACAGTCCATTTACCATTTTATCGTTTACTTTAAAAGGGGTTCAGACATTAAGCCRTTTGTGTTAACTGAAGCTGTCGAGTCTGAATAAAAGCTTTTAACCAGATTGATAAAATTTGTGCCCAGACCAAATTTCTCTAACACCTRAAACAGAAATGGCCTTCTCGGCATCAAGGGAGATGATTACTGGGTTTTTGTGAGCATTAAAATACTGAACAACATTAAGAACTCATCGCATATTACTGTTATTGTAGCTCCACTGTCTTGAGCTGCTGTAATGTTCAAATTTCCCCATTGTGGGATCAATAAAGTTCTATCTATCTATCTA
>NW_013952958.1:119015-123033 GCF_001266775.1 Austrofundulus limnaeus
GTCACCTGCAGAGTGCAGTAACATCTCTCCACCATTATTAAAACCTGTCACAGGTCTATTCTGAGTTCAGAAGCAGTTTGTTTATGTTCATGATGAAAGTATAACCTTTTCTGTTTTTTTTTAGCTAAAGTTAGCAACTGCTCATGCCAGTGCTTCTGTTCTGAATAAAAGCCTGGTGCATGTAAACACTCRTCATGACGRATTGTGCCCATGTAAACAATACATTCTGATTATTCAATCCGAATACATTTCAGTCCGATCAAAAATGTTGTGCATGTAAACATAGCTAGTAAGTATTGTGATACTCTTAGATTGCATTTTGTGCCTTTCCTCTAGATTTAGAGTTTGCTTGCTATAAATAGGGACATTGTTAGTTACCACTCAGAACACTTGATGCAGGACTTTGACCCTCACAAGGTCTTGGCAGAATCTTTATTCACACGAATGCAGTATGAAATCAGAATACAGTGGGCTTCTCTAATGTGGGGGTAGAGTGGGATAGGTCCAAAATCATATTGAGCATGCTGCACAAATGTTTTGCTGAAAGATTATTGTTTATTATTGGGGTGGCAGTGTATCCTTAACCCAGGGCTTCTCTGCACCTCTGAATTCGAAGCAGGACTGGCCACACTAATATCATGCTTATGATATGACCATGATAATGTAAATGGACTGTGCTTTTATAGCACCTTTCTACTCAACCAGGACACTCAAAGCTCTTCACACTACAGTCTGTGTCCTCGTTTACCCATTCACACAGCAGTCTACCAGATGTCCTACAAAGCTAACATGTACAATCAGCCATGGAGACTAATCASTGCCAATCACATTCATACACTGATGGGACATACATCAGAGGCATTAGGGGTGAAGTATCTTGCCCAAGGACACAACAACTGAGACAGCTGGATGGGGGATCGAACCGGTGACCTTCCGGTTCCAGGACGACTCCCCTGACCACTCTTCCACAGCCACCCAATGTACCGTGTTGGCAGACCTTGTGAGATACAAGCAACCAGGTTTACCAAAAGAAACAACCCATTCCTCACCATCTCATGCATCTTTGAAATGAAGGGTAGAAAGCTCACTTATTTTATAAACATTAAAAATTTATCTTGCATTTTATGCAAAATCACTTTAGGGAACACGGTTATTTTACTTTTTCTTTGTTAAATATGGGTTTTAATCACTGATTCACTGATTGATGACTGATTCATTCTTTACTGAGCCATGTTCAGTAATGAATGAATGAATTAATGGTCTGAGAGAGTCATGTCAGGGTGGGTGTAAACAGTGTGGCGAGGGCACAGGGATGTCAGGGGACAACATGGGATATGTTGTTAATTTGTTAACCATTAATTGTCTAATGGCATTGATCAAATCATCTGTAACTAATTCTATGTTTTGCAAGCTCATATTTTTACAGTTTTGGTAAGAATAGTTTCACYCCAGACTTAATATGAACTAAAACCATCCCTAGTTCAAAAGTGTGTTGGAGTACTTGTGTTTGCATGTTCTCTGTCTTTGCATTAGATGTTGATGAGTGCAGCATTAACAATGGGAGCTGTGAATATGGCTGCATCAACACCCAGGGTAGCTATGAGTGTGTGTGTCCCCCAGGACAGCAACTCCACTGGAACAAGAGAGACTGCACTGGTAAGGACCGGCTCTGTTTGTTTTTGGCTCTGTGTTTTCTCTTCATTTATCAATATATCAGCATTATTGATGAGTGGTTAGCACTGATACGTCACAGCAAGAAGGTCCTGGGTTCGATCCCCGGTTCGGATCTGGGGTCTTTCTGTGCTGAATTCACATGTTCTCCTCGTGCTTAAGTGGGTTTTCTCTGGGTACTCYGGTTTTCCCCACAGCAAAAAAATATGTACAATAGGTTGACTGATGTAACAGCTAATAAAGTACCATCTAATTACAACTATTAGAATATCACTTCAAAATAGACTGCGCTATGCTCTGTGGTGTCATAATGAATTTGTGCCTGTTTGGGTGTTGATGTAACTTTTTGTGTCCTTCAGAGGCAGTGAAATGTCTTCCCAACGGAAAGCCAGCACCACGAGCTCATCTGACCTGCACCAAAACYGGAGGGGCAGAAGTCTGTTCCCTGTCATGCCCCTCTAATGCTCTTTTTCATGCCGGTAAACACATGTGCAATGTTTCCATTACTTCAAATATTACTTTCACTGACTTTCAATTCTTMGTGGTTTATGCCAGTTGATAATTCAAACAGCATGCATTTAAACACTTATYCTGATCACATTATTAWGGTTGTAGAAAACTGAGCTGACTATGCATGACTTTTGTTTCTGCTCCTTTTTGGAGGGAGGGCCAGCAGTGCTATAAAGTTGTCAGCAACACAGAATTTTCAAATATATTTATGTCCKCCTGCTCTCTTATCCGTTAAAGAAGGAAGATAAACAGCATATGTTGCTTCACCAAAAAGAAAAAGCACATGTTACTTTGCCTGTATTGGTAATGGTGAATGAGGATGGGGATGGATAAAAACCCATGTGAGCGGGGGCCTCATAAGTGGGCACATTACTCTMCCMAAAGAGACACTTAACTTTTAATCAAAGCTTCAYGTCCTTCAGMTAAAGGACACCAGGTTAGAAACWCTGTGTTCTGAGCTTCTCAGGATCTATAAAAGATTCTTCAAGAATTGTTTTCCTTTGACTACTCAGGGCCAGGCATTTGCCAAAGTAGTGCAAAGAGATCATGGCGTCCCATCACCATTTTGTGGCAGTTGAGTAGATTGTGCCCAGTTAGGATTCCAACCAGTGTACTTTGAGTTTTCCTTGTCAGGGCAACAAGAGCTTTCTCAAACCTAGGATTTGGGCCATTTATCAGTTCCCGTGCCTGTCTACAGTCCGTCAGCGCCCTCCAGYGGATTGAGTGTTGACGTCTAATCCAGGCCTGTAGGGCAGTCCTACAGACTGTTGTTGGGATACCTACAACAGGCTCTGGTCCTTTGAAGTGAGCCTGACTGCCAGCTTTTGCGAGGTAGTCAGCTCTCTCATTACCATAAATGTTAGTATGTCCTGGTACCCATTTAACAGTAACACTGTTATCTCTCCCCAGTTGGTTGACTGCTTTGACATACTCCCAAGTCAGTAATGATGTAAAGTGTGGCCCTCGGAGAGTTCTAATAACAGCTTGTCTACCTGTTAGGATGAATATTTCCTTCTGTGTACACTGAAGTTCCTTGAGAGATGCCACACACTGGTGGATTGCATATATCTCAGTTTGAGATACAGTTACAAAACAACCTAGTGGATATTTGTACTCTCTCTCACTATGATTGTGCAAAATCAGCACCCCTACACCTACTGACCCCTTCAGAAGGAATCCATCTGTAAAACAGTAGAAACAGCTGAGAGACAGGTTCACCATTGAAAAAATAATCCAGGCAGACCTGTCTTCAATCTTTGTCTTAAAACTTGGCTCAAAATTGTGTTTTTTGACCATTCTGTCTCCAGGTCCTGCAGTTACTGGAAAATGAGCAACTGCCCAGTCCCAGATTCTAGTGTGCTGTGAGTCAGATAGGTTTTTCCACCTACCAGACTGGTGTAGGCTTACTGCACTGGATGCGGCCTCCCCTAAGATATGYAAATCTAGWGGAGCCAGGTCCAGTAGGACKTGCATGGCTGTCGTGGGTGTTGTTCTGATGGAACCTGTGATGTTCAGGCAGGCCGTACGATGCACATGAGTGAGCATCACTCTTGCCACCCAAGATATAGATATATATTTMAAGTGTTAAAGCGGCCTTTTCTGGCTGTTCCGTTCATAAGAGCTGCCGWCCACATGAACATGTGAACCAGGCAGACGGTCAGACCACGTTTGGTCTGACCGCAGTATAAAAGCCGTGATGCAGGTTTTCTTCGGTGTACATTTCAGACTGTGCTCTAAGTTAACGCCAGCTGGTTTAAATGTATTTTTTTGTCCAGTGTAAAAAATGGGCGCAGACTGTGAGTACTACGTGTGTGTGTGTGTGTGTGTGTGTGTGTGT
>NW_013952958.1:123603-124717 GCF_001266775.1 Austrofundulus limnaeus
GTGTGTGTGTGTGTGTGTGTGTCTCCTTTTCTCTGATTCCTCTTTAAGCATGTTGCTGTTTTTGCACCAAAAACGCTGGGATATTAAAACAGTCATTTTATTTTATGTAAAAACATATTAATCTGATTAATATGCAAATAAAAACAGAATATTTAGCACTAGATAAAATAAATAATTATTTGATTTATTTTTTAATTTTTTTTAAGAAAGGGCTGAAAGAAGAAATCCTGTGTGGCAGCACTTCATACAGCCGGCACCAGACAAGGCCCAGTTAATAAATGGTTTTTTTTTTATTGAGACCTGTGTAACATTTGTTATCATTCTTATTTTTATCATGTTAATGGAGGAGGAAAAAGCAGTATTGGCTTCAAGAATCGGTCAAAAAAAATCGGCTGCATGTATCGGCGTATCGGTTAGACTGATGCCAAAACAATCGGTATCGGCCTTCAAAAACCTACAATCGGTCGATCTCTAATACAGAATACTTAAGTTAGAACTTAAACATTACACAATGACTTTAAAAAACATTTCTTTAMCAAGGTGGCTCTCCTTCCTTATCCAACTTATCCTTCCAACAGCTTCTCTGACTGGATTAAATGAAAAATACAGCATGATTGCAAAATGTAAATACATTTTTTACCTTGTATACATTTTTTAAACATGGAACTGACAAACTTTTTGACTAAAATGTAAACGGTAACACATTCAATTATGTATCAAATATGGTATGAATCCAGAGTATTCAAGCACTCATATGAAGAATACTGCATGAGTACTTATAGGTATCGGGTACCATTACCGGTATCAGGACAGCACTATTTTATTCTGCGCAGAGCCTTGATCGTATCTGAATTAATGAGAAGAAAACATAATCTAAAAGGGCCCTTACTTCAATTTCTCATCAACTAAACAATTTTGGGGCAATCAGAATATGCTTGTACTATGCTCTTCATGCTGCCCTCACTTTACAAAAACACTTTAAAGTCTATCCACACTCTGGCTGATTCTTTACACCAGGGGTCTTCAGCCTTTTCTTCCTTAAAGGCACAGTTTGTAGGATTTGTTGTTTTCAGCGACATCTAGTGGTTGAGTGGTTGAATCATCCTCCCTGGTC
>NW_013952958.1:125139-127134 GCF_001266775.1 Austrofundulus limnaeus
TAGTGATTATCTCAATTTCGGCTAAAAGAATTGACTAAATCCTACACACTGTGCCTTTAAGAGCTGCTTACACAAAATGAAATTGTTCGAGAGCTACTTTTTCAACATTTAATTTTAAACTTAAACCATTGGAATAAGCTTGATTTGCACAAAAAACATTGTCTTCAATTCATATGAAACCACCMCAAAGAACACTGAATTTACATAAACTGTTTGAATGACAACCAAGGGGRAGGGATATCTATAGGTTGATTGTAAGTAAATTAAAGTTTGGTTGGCCAGTGACAAATTAAATTTAGCTTCTCCCCATTTTTCATAAGCACAGAAGAACTACTTTAAATGAGCTCACGAGCTACTGGTTGGAGACCTGTGCTTTACACCATAACAGAATTGTCAAGTGGGACTTATTTTTGTATTTTTTAAAGCAAATTCATTTATGTGAATTTGTTTGTATTGATTTGACTGAGTTGAATTGAACTGACTGAGTTAAACTGGAACTGAATCTGACTGCAGCATCACTGGATTGAACTGGATCTTGTTCTTTTTCCTGACATGACTTTGAGAGCACGTTGCCATTCCCATCTTGAAAATGCTGCTGCCCTCAGGTGGCACCAGCAAACAGCTGCATCTGAGTCTGTTCTTTCTCACTCTCACTGATGCTTGATGAAGCTGCTTGTTCTATTTATTGCTGTATTTATGAACTCTCGACTGAGCTATCGTCTTAGACTGATGTGTTTTTCACTCTGCAAGGTTTTCTTGGCACTTTCCGTCCCAGCCCTTTGGCTAACACTGCATCCTCTACTCCTGCAATAATACTTAACACACATCTGTAAACTGATTACATGCTTTGATCAAGTCATTCTTTCCATAATACGGCCAGCACTTAGTTTGACTTGGCGGCCATTGTGTGAGAATGATGGATTGCTCTAAGGCATAATGTGAAATATTTGTTTTTCTGTGCTTTTGGAGTCTTTTTTAATTTGAGTGAGGTGGAAGCCATATAAAATTCCTGTGGCTCAATGTAGTCTGGGCTCTTACTTAATCATCTTGTTTTTATGATTTCCCAAGGCTTCATCCCCCATTTCTCACTTGAAATGCATCTTTACGCATGCATGTGTATCAGGGGAGAAAGACAGGCTTAATAGATCTTTCATTTTGGCTTTAATTTTATGATCRTGGTTAAGGTCACATGGAATCAAATCTACCTCTGGGCTCTCTCGGTGTTTTTGAAAGCAGCACTATAAARGGACCATTAAACGTACTTCAAACTCTTTCCAACCATCAGAGCTGCTTTTTCAGTAGCACCTTGAAACACCATGAGATCACTCTGTTCTTAAACTGTCATCAGGATGATTTCTGTTAACATGTGTGTATGTTTCTTGCAGACACTGAGAACTACACGCTGAGCTGCGGAGTACCTGTTCAGCCTGGTATGGTACAGGATTGTAAAGAACACAACATAATATGCGTTGTCATCATTGAWAAACCATCCAACTACATTAAAATGTGAACAGATGATTTGTTTGCTCCACCCTTTTGGATGTTACTCAAATCCATAGAGCAGTGCTCACCACAATATGCAAAAATGATTTTTAAATGCAATACAATAAAATCAAATTCATGACAAGGTCCAGGCATCRCTCTGATGGTTGTTGGCTGTGGGTGAGCATCCATATTTAGTTTTTACTGCTGAGTAGAAAACTCTCTGACATCTTTGTGATGCTACAGTGTGCCATCACAAAGTTGCCAGACATCAGTTACCACAAGGTACTGTWTATTATTACCTCTTAAGCCCTAAAACTAGATGTTACCCATACATACAAATGTCCTAGTAGTTATATCATCATTGTGCAACAATGTCTCCAGAGTCAAAGATTCAATGATTCGTCTTAGTTTCGAGTTAACATAAATATCCATTGTCCTGATGCATCTCAGTAATCCAGGTAGAAAAAATCAAAAAGAAAAAAATAAGTAGGTCCTCTGGATGGGTTCTTC
>NW_013952958.1:134951-138106 GCF_001266775.1 Austrofundulus limnaeus
TTAAAATATATTTTAAAAAAATTTACAAAACTAAGCCTACAGTATTTTTAGAGTCTTTATTTTACCGTTAAAATATATGTTTATCAAATAAAGTTTAATGTTACAACTAATCGGGGATCCCTTTAACTGTCTGAGAATGAAATAGCACATAGTCAAGTGAAGCAGGGGGCATATTGTTTACCTACTGTTTATTTCATTTATTTATTTTCAGAGATTTTTGGTCAACCGTTGCACAGAAACGGCTGCACCAATCAACTTGAAATTTGTTAAGAATGTAGATATGTCCAATCTACACTGCTCCAGACAACGTTTATGATAGACCCCATATTGAGGAGTGGGCTCCACCCAAAAAGGGGGTGTCTATACACACAAAAATCCTTACGTCTCAAAAACCATTCAACATAGGAACTTCAGATTTTTTATGTTTTTAGCTCTGATGAATGATTATCATTTCATGACATCACTGTGTGTTTCTAAACAACTACYACCTAGCAGTAGRCAAAAAGGTAACACTTTCTTTYACSGTACCCTTRTTACCATGTAATTACAAGGTAATTAGGGTACAAAAGAAAACTACTGTTAGTAAAACTACCTTTATTKGGTAAACTACARTCAAATTACYACTATTCARTAGTAACTCAACACTATATTTCTAAGCAAAAGAATGCAACTAAATTTTGGGGTTAGTGGTTAATTGCAATAAAATATAACTTTAAAACTGTCCAAATTACCTACTACTTATTTAGGTGTTACATAGTGAATTGTTATACATTACCAGGTAAGTGCTACCTTACTGCAGACAATTACATAGTAAAACTGTACCCTAATTACCACGTAGTTACATGTAACAAGGTAGTAATTACCATTTAATTACATTTTTTATTATTGTAATTGCATGGTAATAAGGGTACCATAAAAGAAAGTGTTACCGGGAAAAAAATCAAAACACTTGACAGAAAATTATTATTTCAGGCCTGTACATGATCAGGGGTCAGATTTATAAAGGATTGAGTGGAAACCATACTAACAATGAACGTACGTCCATAAGGCGAAAATGAGGTACGCCAAAAAAAAATTCAGATTTATAAAACCGTGCGTACGCGTGTTTCTGCGCACCGTTCCTTTAGATCACAGTCACACCTCAGAGTTTGTTAAAATGTATTTTGTTGCGGAGGGGTTTGTGGGTCAGGGTCGTCTGAGGAGGAAGGAGATGAAAGGAGATGCGTGAACTATTTTTTTAAGATTTAAAGGGGCTATATCATGTAAAATTAATTTTTTGAGTTTTGTTTCACGTTATAATGTTATCCTCTCATCAATAGCATGCCCAAAGTCTTACTTTGACTCCTTCATGCATGTTTGAGAAATTCTGTTCTAGACATCCAGGCAAGGGAGCAAAAATGACCGGTTGGGACTAGAACCACCTTTTAGGACCAGCTCCGCCTCCGGGCTGTGTCTCCAAGCCGAGCTTCCACATCACAGAGCACACCTCCTCACCTCCCTACCCCCCACACCCGGCCCRTGAATCCCACAGGCTCTCGGCGGCAGCAAAGCAAACAACTGGTGAAGCTGAAGCTGCCTGCTGAGCTCCCAATACTCCCAATACTACTTCTGAGCATAGCCCTTTTCAAATTCTAAATGCCTTTGAGAAAACGTATTTTCATATGCCAAGTAAACTACACTGAGCTTCCATATCACAGCCCCCGCCCCCCACGTGTTGAAATGGGTGGGACAGAAGCGGAAGGAGGTTCTTAAAGAGACAGAGGCCAATTTCAAGGTGTTCAGAAAAGGAAATGATGAGAAGAAGAGTCTTTTTTTATTTAAACATGAAAAACAGCATTTTAATAACAACTAAAGGTGACACAGATACTTTATTATGGTATAGAACTTAAATATATGCCTGAGAAACACATAACATTGCACCTTTAAGTTTATTTTTATTTCAAAGGTCCTCATGGCTCAGCAGCAGAAGCATAAATTATACTGTTAATAAAGCTGATGATAAAGTTGAATAAAAATCTAAGTCTGATTATGAAGTGAAATTGAATATCTGACAGTGCTCATTACACAGTGTGGCTCTAATTCCTCACTTCACCATCTGTGTCGCAGTTTCACGTCTCCAAAATGAGCGTACGCATGGGTCAGAGCTTGCCGAGGGACCGCGAATTTTCACGTCAAGTTTGGATTTTATAAATCACAACCGTTGCGTGAAAAGTGGCGTACGCAAGTTTCTGGGCTCGTTTTGTGCGTACCCCACCGGCGTAATTTACACGGGGGATGGGGGGGTATAACCCCCCCAATAATTTGATCCAGTCAATATAANTGTCATTAGCACCTCTAGTAATATATTTACTGAGAAAAATGGTGACGTGTTCAATACTTATTTTACCCGCTGTAAGTGATCGCATAAATCTTTAAAACCCCTTAAAATGACTGTTTTAATTTAACTCAGTAAAGATTATGAAAAACTGCAACTCAAATTGTGGATGCAGGAGGACTTTTAAGGCCCTGAACATCAGGRGTTCTGTTAAAAACATTATCAAGAAAAGGAAGTAATAATGGATATGTGTAAATGTACCAAGAGCAGGTCGTCCTCACACATTGAGTGACAAGAATATTAGTGAGAGAGACCACCAAGTGACCACTCTGAAGGTGTTATAAGTTTCAGCAGGTGAGATGGGAGAGACTGAATGGTAAATGTACTGTACTTATATTGCGTCTTTCCRTCCAACAAGGATACTTTACAATCAAGCACTTTATAATCTGTGTCCTCATTTACCCATTCACTCTWCAAAGGTAATCCAAACAGATGGAGACTAGTCGGCACTTAAACTGTTGGGACACATCAAAGGCAGTGGGGGTTCATTGTCTTGTCCAGAGACACTTTGACATCTGACTGAATAGTGGGGGGATCAAACCACCAACTCTTACAAAAGAAACCCTTGCGAAAGTGTGTAAATAAGGAACGTAAACTGATGAATGTGTATCAGGTGCTTGTGCATGGGGAGAGGTGATTTACATAATTACCACCCCAAAAAATGCCATTTAAGGATAAGTTTCCTGCCACACATACCAGGAAGTGTTCATTCATAAGTGACATCGCAAAGTAAAAAAGAAGAACTAGTTCGGAGATTGAAGTTCTGCTCTCGGAGATCCAC